>NW_010179071.1:0-9901 GCF_000695765.1 Mesitornis unicolor
CGCCACCATGCTGAGCAGGTCCTGTATCTGTTTACTGGAGGTGTTTCCACTTTGACATCAAGGTGCATAGATTGAGCTTGTGATTGCCTGTCTAAGCAAGCAGACATATTATTAGAAGCACATTATGTGCAAAAATACATTGTGATTCCATTTAGATTAGTTTCTACCTTAATCTAAATTATATATGCAACAAATAAATTTATTAACCTAATAATTTTTCTTTGGCTGTAATTTCAATGTTAACAAAAGACAACTGCTTTAAGAAATTTAGTGTTACTGTATTTTCTGTGACTTATTAAGTGAATATTAAGTACATCAATCACTGGTTTAGTGTTGAAAAAATTTACAATTACAAGAATAACTCACATTTTAATAATGCTAAATGCTGTTTCGCTGTGTAAGTCCATTGTCAAGTTGCATAATATTCAGATTTCCTTTCATTTAACAGCAGAGCCAATGAAGAGAAAAAAAAAAGATATATAACTTTAGTACCATCATATTTTCATTTCTGTTAAATATCACACTGAGTATGGTTCACATCTATCAATTTGAGTATGCAGCAGTTATGGGCTATGCTTTTGTGTATGTAATTTCTTTTATTAATTTTCTCACAAATCAAATTATATGAGAAGGGGAAATAAAGATAATAGTGTCATAAATATCTTAGGGGAAAATCATATATTGCATTAAGAATCATCATTATATTGTTCTTTGTCTTTCAGCTGGAGAAAGAGGAATCAGAAATTCTCGTATAACTTTACTCTTCCTCTCATAATAAATCATACACTGATTTAAATGTTGAAATCAGCCTTCTTTCCATATGCTTCCTTGCATTACATAGGTACTGAAAATTAGCTTTTTTTTTTTTTGGGTCTTTTTTATTTGCTTTGAATTTTTTTTGGTTGATTTTTTTCTTTTTGTGAGAGCAGGTGCATACATTTCAAAAACACATGTAATCACAAAAGGATTTGCCAAATCAAACTCCTGTCTTTAAGAAGCATTCATTCTTCCTTTGACAATTAAAATATTTATTCAGATTTGAAAAGCTGCCTTTTTTTTCCTCCATTTCCCAAGTTGGCTCTGACCTAGTTCCTTTTTACCTTCAAAAATACTATGAACAGGTCCTTTTACTTATGTGAGAGAATCTTACAAAATAGTGTAGTCTGTGGCCCTTGAGTAAGAAGGGGCTGTGCTGGCAGCCAGGCACTGCAGAGGCTGTGAGGACGAAAAAGGTGAAAAGCTGCGCCATGCAATGCTGGTATATGACACTGAAGCTCAATGAGGATGGCATGTGGTCAGGAACCTTTTTAGCTTCAGAAGCTGTGTACCCAAGTTTTAGTCTGGCTGAGATGTATACCACATCCCTTGGAGACTAAGAGGAGCAGTTGTGGTGGACATAACCATAGGGGTTTCCTCAGCAATTATCCCCTTCCTTCACTGCTCAGTGAAGTCAGCCTGCACAGTTTCTCCTGATTCACTTACCCCTGCATTTGAGCATCTGGATTAGCTTTGCACAAGCCAACACCACTTGGCAGTTGTGACCTAACCCGAACAGACATATACTGTGAATTGCTTGAGTGCTGAATGTCAGCACTTTCTCCAGCTCTGTGTTTAAATACCAACCTATGTATGCTAAGATCTAAAGACTCTATCAGCAGCTATGCTTTGTGCATCTTCAGCTAGGGAATATCCAGTAAGATCTTAAATCTTATTATGAAAAGAGAGTGAGAAGAATGAGTTTTCCAGATGTCATGTTACATAGCTTTTTAAATGTAGGTAGCTGAAGCCTAATTCCAGAAAGGAGGGCCGTTGTACACTTCTGAGCAGCACTACCCAACGTCTTTTCACCTCAAACTGCACTGGGAAAGTACTGGCAAAAGATAAATTAATGCCATCTTGACTGCTTTATCAATCAGTGTAAGAATATATTAAATCACAATAGAAAAGACATTGCAATACAGTGATTATTCTCCTGGGATATACTAAAACATGAAGAGCAGCCAAGAGTTTCATATAGTACAGGACAGTAATTATCTCATGACAGGTATGCTCCCTGGAGATCACTTTAGTGTATATGTTGTACTAGAAGAAGACAAAGATGGCACTTTACAGCCACAAAAATGAGTTTCAGCTGGCTGTGAGGTACATATTGATTAATTTAAAGTGTTAACAGCCACTTCAGTGGAAGCATATTTATAACAGAGAGTTACAAAGTGTAATCACACTTTGAAGCTGTAGCACAATAAAGAAGTTGGAAAACAACACTTTTTAAAGTTATTTAATTTGTTACAAAGCACTTCCTT
Source organism: Mesitornis unicolor (assembly GCF_000695765.1). Lineage (NCBI taxonomy): Eukaryota > Metazoa > Chordata > Aves > Mesitornithiformes > Mesitornithidae > Mesitornis > Mesitornis unicolor. The sequence continues at coordinate 2,304 of NW_010179071.1, forward strand.
TGTGTCTTAACCTCTTAAAAGTACTTTAAAAATGCAAGAGCATTATTTCATTTTTTTAAAAAAACACCACATTTGACACAAAATGCAGAATACTGCTAAAGAAGGATTATTGAAGCTATGGTTTGAGTTCTGGGGAGTGTCACAGACTGACCTAAATTGAAATCAGTTTACAACTCCTGCAACAAGAGATTCAATGACTTCACCATATGCTTCATTCCCATCTTGCAGTACACATTTGCTTATATGCAGTTCCAGCACTTGACTATTTTAATATTCCTGGAAAACTCTATAGTTACTGTTTCTCTTTTTCTCTTCACACAAGGACAACAACTAAAGTATTTTTTCTTTAGCCTAAAAATTTCCCTTACTCCCAACATACTAAATTTCTGTTTCCCTCATAACAAGCTATGTCACAAAGATAGCATGTGTACTTGAGTATGTATGTGAAGGAACTTTTCTCCGGAACTGTCTATGGTTTTCTTGAAAATGTGACCTTCATGAAGTGTGTAGAAAAATGAATTGCTCTATGTATAAATATTTGCTTGCAAACTTTTGTGTAAAAAAATCTTTCAAAATTACCATGATAGTTGAAAAAACACCAAATTCATTATTAAACACAAGTGTTGATTATCAGTGCTAAATAGGCATTAAAAGTAAACCCTCTAACTTGATGTTTTGAAAAATATTACTGCAGAATACATCCACATCTGCAGATTTAAGACAGGATATTATCCTTATTTGTATCAAGAATCATATGAAGACAAGGTTAGTAGCAAATACCTGTGGATGCAATACGCATTCTTCATGCATAATAAATTCAGGGGGATCAAAAAACTACAGTGCTGCAATACTGATTACTCTTTTTGCATAGCGTAGAAATGAAAAAATGGTAGTAACATATTTACAATTTTTTTAACGTTCCCCTAGTGCATATGTTGATGTTGAAATAGGACAGAAAAAAGAAAAGGGAATATTATTTTGAGGATATTATTTACAAATAGATACTATGAAGTGTCAGTGTGTTTGTATTTCTTTCTTTTTCTTTTTTCATAACCAATCTCACTAAGATATAAGAATGTAAAGACACTACTTTGTTGTCAGTATTCTTGTCACATTCTTTAATAAAGGACTAAAATATATGCTAATTTCTAAAGAGCTCAAGGACTCCTTAACAGAAATAAAATACTTCTCACAAAGGATGAAAAGAAGGAATCAGTAATTCATGCTGAAAAAGGTGAAATTCATCCTTGAAAAAGAGCCAGTGCACAGCCCATATCACATTTATGTTTTAATTTGACAACTTCATTGACTCTCATGCAATCCTATGCCCGATATCGTCTCCCAGGTTGAATTTCACACATAATGGAAATATAGACCAAAGGCCAAAGAAAGCATTAAGAACTGTAGTGTTTATAAGACATATATAAAGTACATTATGCCTACACATAAGCAAATTTTAAAGCAGGACCTGCAGATGCAGCAATGGGTTAAGGATCCAAATGAACCACCAGTGGATTTTTTGTTTCCTAAACTTAACTGAAGAGGAGGGACCTGCTGCACCCTGTGCCCTAACACTTATTATTCCCTCTTTAGTATTCTCTTTTTCAGCTGTCTAGTATAACACACCAGGCATTATATCCTATCTTCCGTACAACACGTCCCCTGTGTCTTCACAAAATAAAGCAGTGCTTACAAAAGGCTAAATATCAACTCACATCATCAACAGACAAGTCAGGATCACCAGAATTTCAACTGCTATACAGTTTAACCTTCAGTTAAAGACCAATTCATAAGAAGAGGCATTACTTTTTTTTTTCCAATCCCCTGAGTAGTTTCTGAAGACAAATTCCACAGTTCATGTGTAAGTAGAAAGCAAGAACCACAAAATATTAGTTTTAGGAAACAGAATATTTTCTAACAGAATTAGAACTATTGAGCAAGCAGCACAAAAATGGGGTTTGTGTTAATAAAACTGGTATGTTAACAATTAATGTAATTTATTTTAATTAATTCTGTTTTTGACTCTATGAAGCTTTTTAAAGCCTCTTAGCTTTATGAGTGGTTGTGTTTCATTTTACCACTGTTTATAATTATCTGCTTACACTAACATAACAGATGTGGTGCCTCCAGCACAAAGCAGCAATACTTTTTGTACCTTTCAGCTTAATTTTTATGTTGTTTTATCCTCCTTTAACAAATCAGGATACAGAATGGCTCATAAAGCTTCCAGTATAGACCAGCAGTATAATAAATCACTACGTGCATCCTGAGCCACTTACAACATCAATGCATGTGGAATAATCACAGAATCACAGAATGTTAGGAGTTGGAAGGAACCTCGAAAGATCATTCAGTCCAACCCCCCTGCCAGAGCAGGATCACCTAGACTAGGTCACACAGGAACACATTCAGGTGTGTTTTGAGTGTCTCCAGAGAAGGAGACTCCACAACCTCTCTGGGCAGCCTGGTCCAGAGCTCTGTCACCCTCACAGTGAAAAAGTTTCTCCTCATGTTCACATGGAACCTCCTATGCTCCAGCTTGCACCCACTGCCCCTTGTCCTGTCATTGGACATCAGAGAGAAGAGCCTGGCTCCTTCCTCCTGACACTTGCCTTTTACAAATTTATAAACATTAATGAGGTCACCTCTCAGTCTCCTCTTCTCCAAGCTAAAGAGACCCAGCTCCCTCAGCTGCTCCTCATAAGGGAGATGCTCCACTCCCTCAACCATCTTTGTGGCTCTGTGCTCAATTCTTTCAAGCAATTCCCTGTCCTTCTTGAGGGGCCCAGAACTGGACAGAATATTCCAGATGCGGTCGGTCTCACCAGGGCAGAGTAGAGGGGAAGGAGAACCTCTCCTGATGAATTGAAAAATTATTTTAATTACAGAAAACACAATAACCAAGAACAAAGAATTATCTTTTTCAGTGCTCTAGAGTGAAGATGGGTACCTCTTCAATACTTCGCCCACTTCATTCACTGACCCAGTTGTATTGGCACAGGAAAATAAAGAAGTTTCTCCCACTTCTGTCTACTGAGTCCCATGTGTCCTGAAGAGCAGGACCAATTCCTTCCAATTGGTGGTTGTGATTTTTTAAAATGAAATAAAGTATCAAAGTACATCTTTGTAATTTATGTACATGAAGCATGAAAAAGTGCTTCAAACTGAATACTGAGACTGCTTCAGAAAAATGACAGAGTGGGAGAATCAATGCCAATTAATTTCAAATTTTGCAAAGTGTATTCAAAATGAATGAATGCATTACTTAATATATGATTTTATCAGAATAGATTTATATTAATTCCCACAATACTTTAAGTCACTCACAACCTTGACCACTTGCAGTGAAGCTTTCCAGGTGTGTTAAACAATTAAAAGCCTTGGGAATACAGAAGTGGGTGAAAGAGTTCTTCAGTAGAACATTGAGTTATTCAAACATTATTTAGAAAACTTCTGAAATTCTGAATGATTAATTTATTCAGAGAATCATAGGGCATTTCTTAATAAAAGTTCTATGTAGGAAGGCATACACCTCTTAGTCAGATACCTATAGCACAATCACACACGTTGCACTAATAAAAATTTGGCTCACTTTGACTCACTAAAATAGGTAAAAATAACATGGAAAATTAATTAAGATTGAACATCTGGCTGAAATCAATGGCAGTCATAAACTGTGTCTTCTTATCTAACCAAATATCAGGAGTTATCAATAGCCACTGGTCCAAATAATGATTAAATAAGGAATAAACAGAGAAGGAAAAGATTTGGCCCACATAGATCTGAAGGTGTTACTTCAGGCTCTTTAGTGATAAAAAGGTTTCAACATACAATGAAATATATATGAAATCTGAAAGCATATAATTGTAAAAATGGCTATAATATTTTTAATTTTCATGTAATATTAATAATATTTAGTGGCCAGGTATTAGAACTTCTTTTTTTTTTTAATGAAAGGTGTCACATTCTAAACAAAGCAAGCAAGGTGGTTTGTGGGCTTTTTTCTTAAGTGCTAGAACTAGCTAGAAGACTGAATATCACCACCCTTTTTGTACATAATATGAAACATTTACAAGGAGAAAATGCATCATCATCAATACAAAATAAAATTTTTCATCTTCAATCTCAGAACTCCCCTGCAAGTCAACAGGGTTTCTCTATTCAGAAGCTGCAACACCAGGCCATTAATTTCACTGTGTTAATGATTGATTTCAAAGCAACTGTTACTAAAAAGTGTAAACTAAAATAAATATTCTTTCTTTTCTCTCAGGTATGAAAGGTATGTTAAAGGAACTCCAAGCATGAACTGAAAAGTCGGCTTATCTCTACCTGCATTTTACAAGGTTTCAGTAGATAAAATAGCATCTTGCATTTCTCTTTTTGTGGAGAAACATCAATAGGTATCATTTTCCAGAGATTTTCTAAGTTGGATCTTTCTCACCTTTTCCATTTCTATAACAGACACATTTCCAACATGCTTCATGCACGTATTTTCATCACTGCAAACATTCACAGGGTAACTGGAAATGAAATTAATCTCAGAAAAGCAGAGGTATCAAATAGAGTATCCAAAGTCTGGAGAAGTGTTCTCCTGTTGGTAGGTGATTCATCCTGAAGTGGTGAGTGACTCAAAATTTGTACCGCCTTTGCTCAGCAATATGGTAAAAGTTCATAGAATTACAGAATGGTTTATGTTGGAAGGGACTTTAAAGATAATCTAGTCCAACCCCCCTGCCATGGAAGGTTGTGTTTTGTTGTTATGATGTTACCATTCATCATGGAGGAATGTGCAAATTCTTGAAAAATCCGAAAAATACAATTTAAATTTAATAACAGGTTATGAGAACTGTGAGAGATTCAGCAATTCTGCTAAGATAGACCTATAAAGATTTATATTTCTCTGACAACAAGCATGCCCAAGACTCAGGGGTACAACCTGCATGAAAAAGTCCTGCTTCCACAGTTGAAAATGAGGCCAGTGAGTTTATCCTTTACTTAATTTGGGCTTATTAGTATGAAATTCTTTTTTCTCCAACATGTAGAACAAAGATAAGTAGCAGATGGAAAGCTATGAGTCACACAGGTTAATGGTGAAACAAAAAAAAATAATGAAGAATGAAGTGTGTTGTTTTCATTACAGTGAAGTCCATTTGGTTTCAGCTTTAGAAGAAAATTATTTTAGGCTCTCTAGTGATGACTAGATAACAGACAATGAAATCCATATAAAAACCTGAAATCAAGTATGTGTAAAAATTGCCATCATGTTTCTCATGCTTTAATCCTGGCCAGGATTCTGAAAAATATTCACAATATAAATTTAATTTTACATTGGCTTATTTAATACGCTGAATTTTGCCTTGGTATAAGTAATTCTAAAAAAACCTAATCACTCCCAATTTTTCTCATTTTGTATCAAAATGGAACCGGAATCCTCCACTTGATGTCAAACTGTCTCATTAATGATCTCTTGCAGTCTGCTCTCTCCACCGTTGCAGCTTTCTGCTCCGTGACAACCAGTCTGGGGGAATGGCCTCTTGCCACCCAGATCCCACCCCGAAACAGGAGTGCCCATCTCCTGCACAAGCAGAAAAAGGGGAAAACCGCAGCTTAGACACCCATTCTGGACCTCTCCCTCTGACCACTGTTTGGCCACAGCCACTTAATAACTCTTACTTTTTTTTGACAGGTGCCAAAATCAGTATGAAAAAGTGCCCTTGTTTTAGTTTGAAGGTTAAAGAAGCTAGTGCATTTATTCCAATACAGCAATAAAAACACTTTGTGGAGGTGAACACAATGGACAACAGGAGTTTTTGTGGAATGCCATCACATTGAACTGTCAGGCACTGGCTTCATTCACAAATCTTGTGAATCTGTAAGAATGCTACAGGCAAAAATCCTTCCCTTGTGGTGCATCTCCAACACCCTCATCTCAGAAGCTTTAAAACCTAGGCTTTACTGTCTTTTCTCATTCATTTTTGAATAGCAGAGCTGTCATGGAGAATTCTGTTTGTCTACCTTGAGATTCACAGGTAAAATGTCACAGAGCCCAATCCCCTCAAACAACAGTGTTGCAATCTGTCTCTTTTCTTTCATTTGGGAAGATGAGGTTATCTCTGAATAAAAACCTCATGTCCCCAGTAGTGATCAGTTCCACAAAATTTTTGTTTTAGTGTTTTACTGAATTTGAGTGTACTGTAAACTTAGGACAAAACGATGGCTCAACTTCATCTGACATCAATATAGTATTAATGAATGTGACCCTCTCATTCTCAGCTCTCAAAACCACTAGCACTGGTGTAATGAACCGACACATTGTTTAGCGTACATTTTTTAAATCTCATTTAATTTTATAGTGGATTTTTTTGTCTTAAAACTTTACAGTTTTATTGAGCAATTAAACTGTGTTCTCAGTCAGAGGAAGAAATGCTCATAAAACAGCAATAAGCTAAGCAGTAATTTCTAGACAGAAGTTGCATTTTTATTTCCTCCTTTATAATAGGAACAAGTATTTGTTTTGTAATATAAGATGCAGAGTCTTCTAAAAGCTGGAAATGACAATTGATCCCCCCCGGCTTTTGTATTTTTCTTACGTGAGATTAAGCTTAGAGTGCTTGGAATAACAAACTGGTTCTGCTGTACTGGCCTTATCAGATCAATCAGTCAAAAGAAATGAGGAATAGTTGGTGGAATCTTATTCTACAACCATTTTGCTGACTGATGGCTGCTTTCAAAACTTCACACACTGAATTTGTTTCCAGAAAACACCTCTGCTTTAATGTGAACATTTTAAAGGCAACCTTGTTGCTGCCAACAAACTAGTAAAAGCCTGTATCTGTTGCAAAGAGTTCCAATTTTAAAAAGAGATGGCTGGGGACCTCTGTGGTGGAGGAGTGGCTACCAGTGAATTTATAGATGATGCTGAAAAGTGTAAAATATTATACACAGTACCTAAGTATGTCTTCAAGTATAATAATCACAAAATCCGGTTTTAAGAAATGGAAATTTGAAAGAAATTGCTATTCATCAGACAGTATCACTGGTTTTTATTTCACTTATCACCTCCATTATTAATTTTCTCTGGTAGATTATAAAGTATATTTCTAGCCACCATGAGTAATGAAGGAAAATTATACACTTAAAATAATTATACAATACTACCTAAAGTATTAGCCCCCCCTCACCAGTATGTATTTAGTTTGAAGGAAATATAAACCACAAAACTATACACTGATAATCTATGGAGAACTTATGCCTTCTTTATCTGCTACTAATTAAATGCCATTGGAAGAATAAAAGAATTCAACAATGTGTTTTCTAGAAAACATCTTGTTAAAATATCTCTATATTATGAATACTTAGTTACTTTCGTTTTTGGTCAACACAAATACTTTAAAAATAATTTGGATATCTTAATCTGCATATTCAGTATTAAAACATTAAATTGTAAAATTTACAGAGGCTTAATAACAATAGGTTTATGAACATGCTTAAATATTGGCTAAGGTCTTAATGATACCATTCACGTGCTTCAGTATCCAGATGAATCCTGCCACCAGTAGCATAATAAGATGACACCAAGTTGGGAGGAGTGGCTGACA
>NW_010179072.1:0-3219 GCF_000695765.1 Mesitornis unicolor
GTACTGACCAGACCAGACCAGTATCTCCCAGCAGTGCTGGTAAGGATGCTGGGGATGTGCAGGTACCAGGAACGAGCGGTGCTGCCCCTGACCCCCCACACCGCATCCCTCGGTACCGGAGCGTCCTTCACACCAGTGCTTCTCCATTCCCTCGTCCCGTCCTTTTGGATGTCCCATCCCATTTGACTCAGTGACCGCTGTTACACCTGAATCTCCTCACCACAAGAGGTGGTGCCAGGCTCAACAGTGCTTGACCCCCAAATTTTTTACACGTGGAGATGGATGGTGACAGTGCAGCGAGTTGGCTTTTCAGCCACACGGCGTTCCTGGCTTTTGAGAAGCTGGAAAATGTGAATTCTGGGCCTGGTGGTGGTTGTGGAGGTGGACACCAGACTGGTTTGATTTCCTGTGTGTCAGCAGCTGAGGGGTTGGGTGCAGATGTAGAGGTAAGAGCTGATGCATCTCCTGATTCTGGTTTGGTTTTTTTCCCCTTCATCCCCAAGAGGTATCCAGAGTCTTTGGAAATGGAAAGCTTAACATTTCTCCTGCAGCACTCGGCACATCCCGCATGGCTCGGGATGCTTTGCTTTCATGTAGGAGGCACTTGGCTTTGTCATTTCTGGGGCACTGCAGGAACCGACAGAAACTGCCCAAGCAGGTCAGACTTTCTATTGCTCTCCTCAGTGCAATCATTGCAATGCAGATGAATTTTTTGGCTGAAATTTTAGTTTGTCTGCCTTAAAACGAGAACTGAAAGGGCATTACCAAGTGGATTAGTTCCCCAGTTCCCTGGAGAACCTCAAAGGCTGAGTCCATCGCCTCCATTTGCTAAAGTACCGCTTGTTTTTCCCTCTCCTTTTTAGGGTCATCGGCTGCTGCGGCTTTCCCTCCATCACGGGGATGCAGTTTCCCTCCTGTCTGCAAAGAAAAGGAGCCGCGCATCTGCAAAATGCAAACTTTTGATGGGAAAAGCCTGCGTTTACTTTCATCTTTGGTGCATATAAGGTGAACGTCCTCCTTTTGCTGAACAGAAGTCTAACCCCTCCAGGTCTGTATCTCGATACTGAGGAGTTTATGAAAGTATGAACACATTCCTGAGAGTCCTTGGGACTGCTGATTCATAAATGCCCCCTGGAAGTTTCCTCTTGGAGCTGGCTTTAGTCATCTGGATTTGCAATTCGCTTTAAAATTAGAACTGAGTGACAGCTACCGGGAAGGAAGCATCTTTCAGACAGAAAATCTGGGAGCAAAGCTGGAGTGGGCAGGGGAAAACTGTCCGAAAGTTTAATTTCAGATAAGTTTCTACATTTATGAGCTGCGTCGGCAGCTTTGGGTGAATCCAGGGCAGCCACATCAGAGCTGGAAAAAGAAACAAGTGAGAGTCCGCTGTCAGATTCCAGTTTCTTTACTGGAGGTGATGCAAACTGAATGCAGAACTCCTGCAGCCCGACCGGTGCCTTTTCCAGGGGGTTCCTACGTGTGCCTCTGACAAAATGCCAATAGCATTTGCTGTGTCCATGGCTTTGTATCGTTGACAGCTTTTGGCTGGCCCGTAAGAACACCCAAATCTCTCCTATTTCCCTTCTGCCAGGTCCTTGTGTGTCACCCTTAAATGGGACACAGCTGAGCTCCAGTGTCACAGCCATCGCTCCAGCTCATCCCACCTCATCCACGTCCTCGGCGCTGACAGCGCTGCGCAACTCCGTGTGATCGGCAGGTTTGGGTACACATCTTCACCTCTAGATCTCAAGGTCGCTCATATATTTAGTGATTTCCCATTTCTTCCCTGGAAACACAGCTTTTCCTAATGTTACCATCCTAAAATACCACGTCCTAAAATACTCTTGATTTCCCCCCTCATTACGATCACCCTGTGGATGCCTCAGCATGGACCTGCAGGGTAGGCTGCTGTTTCGAGGCAGGGCACATTCAAATCCCTGCTCTGGGGCTGTACGTGTGTAGGAGATGTTTGTCTATGATGTCCTGAGCCAGCAGCGGTCCCGTAAACCAAAAGAGGAGCGACTGAGACAGAGGTGGTTGGGCTGGAGCGATGCTTTTAAGCTCCTGATGGGAAATGTGTCACTTGTGCTGTGTGTTCTCGCTCAAAGCTCATCTTACCTGGTGCGGGCTATGACAGAGATTCATGAAAGGCAGATTATATTGCTTTTCCACGTGATTACACTTCCCATTCGGGTCCATTTATCCACGCTCTCCCTGGACTGCGTGTGACAAAACTGCCAAATAAAAACACCCCTCGCAGGAGCTCTGCTGGTGACAAATCACCACCGGGGATCTCTTTTCTGACATCTTGCTAACACCTCCCTTCTGCCAGTGTTTTACAGCTCGAATGGCATCCGTTGCTCGCATGAAGAAGGTGAAGCTCTCTGCGATGTGGCAATGGACTGGAAACCATGGGCTGGGCTTTCCTTCTCTTGGCCAGCAGCAGAGAGGAGGACCTCCCTCCTCATCTTGCTGCAAGAGAGCACCCTAAGAAGCCCATTTTGCACTTAAATAAAGTGGTGATGAGGGCTAATGAATAGATCTGGGGAAAGCGGTGGTTCTCTGAGCATTTGGGGGTTGGCTCTTGAAGGTGAGGGGCTGCACTTGCTCAGCTTCCCGTATCCGCTGCATGGGATTGGAGAAGGATGGAGGCATCTTCACAGCATGGGGTACCAACAAGGATGGGCCCACGGGAGTGGGACCTCATCGAGGGCAGCTGATGGGTGAGTCTGTAACTGCTCCTCCAGCCTTGCCTCTCGCTTCTGGAGGAGATCCCCAATTTTGGGCAGAGGAGTCATCTCCAGCATGGTGAAGAGATGCAGCCAAAACCTCGGCTTGTAAACACACCCCTGGGGGGATGCTCTCTGATGAGGATCACTTCCTTAGCAATGTGAGGACACAGACCCTGCCTGTTCTTGAGATGCATCCCGAGGAGGAGAAACTGCAGGTTTGGGTATTTTGTCAAATCATTTAAATTTCTGATGGTTCTCTACACATGCAGGGTCTTTCCTTGAGCTGTTAGGGTCACATTTCCAATCCCATGCTGGACGTGAGGCTCCACAGGTGGTGATGGGAGCTCACCTTCATTTTTGGAAGGGGCAGAGCTCTTCAGAGAACCGATTTCAGCTCCAGACAGGTAAGAGATGGAGATTAGCCAGACAAAATCCTGGTGGACAGTCAGATGTGGGAACACAGAATCACAGAATGTCAGGAGTTGGA
>NW_010179073.1:0-6498 GCF_000695765.1 Mesitornis unicolor
CCAACTGAGCAATTCTGTGATTCTGTGAACATGGAAGGATATTAACCGGCCATTTTGTGCTCTTCTCTAGTTTATTACTTAAGTTTGAGGGAAGAGCATCTACTCCTTATTATCAGCAGCTATTCAAAATCTCCTATGCTAGCTCTTTAGAGCAAGAGCAATTTGACTGATAGCCCATTAGATCAACAATGAGAGTAGATTTTACTGCTGAAAAAAACACTTTTACTCTTGAAAATAGCTTTTTTTGTTTTCTCTGTCAAAGCACTTATTTGAACAATTATGAAAAATAAGTAACACATACTTTCATAGCAAATGTAACCCTACATGATGCTTTTAATGATACTCAAATTCAACCAAAATTTATGCTTAGTACAGAAAATTGGAAATGAAACAGAACATTAACACAAAAGTATTTGCAAAAGTGTAAGAAAAAAAGGAGCATCTAATGGTAATATCCCAGATGTCAGAGCAACTGATCAGTCCATCATATTCTGTTCATGCTTTCTGTGTAGTGGACACACAGCAACACTGCATATGACATCTTACAATTACGGTATGAGTCCAAGGCTCTAGTTGTCACCATCTGACCTTTTTGTACATATGCGATTCTACACCGAACATTGGGCAAGCCATTTTCTGTTTAGGAGGCACTTTCTATGCAAAACATATTGCAAAGTCCAAGATAAAGAAAAAGAGGGGAAAAAGAGTATTAGTGGCAGATTAAACAGTCAGAAGAGTGTTGTGTAGTGTGAGAAAGCACTGAAAGATTTAGCTGAAGATAGAGGTCTTTAATTTTAATTTTCCTACTTGGTGACATGTAGCAGTGAGAACATGAGGGTGCTGAGTTGCTCAGGTATGCTTCTGTGGTTAGGAATCCAACCTGCAAGGACAGGGAATGACCCTTCTACAATTTGCACTCATATGAGAAGGGCAGAGAGGACACACCTAGAGAAGCAGTTTTGACTTCTGCTTGTGTCTTGAGCACAAATGCATGGAAAGAGAGAGATCACAGTCATGTCCCAAGTAATTGAGCCACTTAGAGCTTCCCTGAAATACAAGATGAGGGAGGCATCCTAAACCATTCAGAGGCATAGTAAATACATGGAAAAGGAGAACACAGTGTTTGTCAAATATTCTTTTCCAGTCATCATTTGACAGTCTCTCCAGTCAAATTGGGTGTTTGATATCCCATAAATGGTAAAATGACACCTTGTGCTTTGAGTGTTTCAGAGCCCTGAAGGGCCAGGTGAGTTGCTACTGCTGAGAGGTGGGCACCAGTGTAGTTTCTCCTGTGGAAGAAATGGGGAAAGAGAAGAGGTCTGTCATCTAACATCAGTTGCTGCCTCCTTTTATCACAACCTGTCAGGTGTAGCAAAATGAACAGCAAGGCTACCTATTCTCAGAGCTCTGCACCTCACTCTGTCCTTTCTCCATCCCTTTTCTCTGTCCTGTGGGAGAATCAATTCCAAGAAGCTTTGAACCAGCCCTGCTTGGTCTAAATCATCCCTTCCTTGACTCCCTCATTCTGACACAACACTAACACATCTTTCTCTTCACTCTCCTTCTTCACAGCAAACCCTGAGCACTGTTGCTAACCAAGCACTCTGCAGCAAACTTGCAGAGAATATGCAGACTGGAGCAGAGGGCAAGTGGTCTGGCACAGCTTTGGAGCAACCAAATTGCTGGATTTGTGTAGCAGCAATTCGAGTAGCCTGCTCCTCACCTAATTGAGGGTGATGCATGCAAAAGGGTAGCAGGAGTTAGCTAGTGCAACATGTGCTGTGTCTAACACAGGGAGAAAATGCCTTAACACGATTTTGAAACGTATAGCCTAAGAAACATTTTTTTTCTTTGGTTTTTTTTTCTTCTCAAATGCCACTTTCAGAGTGGCTGTCCATATATTCTGGGAAATATGTGAGTGTATTCAGACCGTGTGGTTCATGACTATAGGAAGGGATATACAAAATCCACCAGCAGTAACTAGTTCACAAAAATATGGTTTTCATTTGACTGGTACTTTTAACAAATATTTCTTGGGGCTCTAGCAGACAATTCCTGCATGAAAGAAGCCCAAATTCTGAAAAAAACCAACCAACCAAAAAACCCCACCAAATTACACCCACAAAAAAACAAAATCAATTTTCCTCCCCTCACCTTACACATTTCTGCAGGTAAATAAATGGGTTTAATGTCAAAGTTTCCCAAAGCAATGAAGCGTATTTTTTAAAAGATTAGGGGAATGGATAATGAAAGCAGTAGAGCTGCTTATATCTGAAATTTGTAAATCATGACTGAATTGGAAACTTGTTTTCTACCTTACCCTAAAATGAAAGAAAACTTCTCAACTGATTGCCTAGAAGAGTCAATTGAAAATAACAGATTTTAAAATTTATTTTATTCTTATTTTTATCCTGTATCTTTCTCTTTACAGTCTTGCTTTCTTTCTGGAACTGAGTGGATATCAGAAAATCTTTCTGTCAAAACTACTGTCAAAATAAATATATCTCCATAAAATATTTTGGCTCTTTAGAGTCTTGTTGAAATACTCATACCTTTCAGTTATAAGAACAGGGCACTGTGGCTCTTATTTCTCTTGTTTCTAGGAACCTACTCACCTCATGAGGAAATTTGTCAAAAAATTACTGACGATTGCTGGCAGTGCTCCATTGTGTCACATTACTCAGGTGGTGCTCATCCTTAGCACATTCTTCCTTAATGCTGAAATGATTTCTCACTTTTATCATTATTTTTCTGCGGGCTCCACTCTGTTAGCCCTACATGCAGTAGACATAGGGCTGATATTTGATGCATGGTTGGGTGCAGGCAGGCTTTAACCATGGAATTTCTTCCTTCGAGGCATTTCATGACTCCAATGAATAAATATCTCCACCTAAAATTCTTCCTCCTCTGTCATGGTACACACACAGGCAATGTGCAGCTGCATGTGCATCCACCTCTGAGTCCTGGATTTGTAACCCTTACCCCCTTTTGTATTACTGCTGCTACCAACAGTTCAATACAATAGAAATTATTTCTGCATGAGAACTTATTCAAAACTTGAAAAAAATTATTCAGATATTTTCATTATGAAGTGTTGAAGTAGAACTTCTTAACACGTTCAAACATTTGAAAAATTTAACCCAAATTATTCTTTCCCATAAACATATGCAGTTTCAATGATTTATCAAAAAAAAAACCCAAACAAACAAAAAAACCCAAACAGCTCAGAAAACTCCATCTCTAGACCTAAGCACAGATCTTAATGAAGGAATCAGTGAATTAGACTTCACACCACAGTTCCTCAGAGGTCTGTCTGGCAGTTCTAGATCAGAATCATGAAAGATGCAGAAGAAAGTTCTTTTCTCCTTATAATTCTCTTTAAAGCTGACACATTATATATTTGGGGATTTTGATATTTGGATGAAATATAACCAGCAATATCAATAATGCATGCAATCTTCTTTAAAATATGTCTCAGGTGCGTGCTCTCGTTTTGTTGTTCTAATGCAAAAATTGCATCCTTGAGGTTCAAAGTGGGAGCCTTTGAGATAACTAGTTCTATCTGCACATAGTAATTATATACGTTATGTACTGGTGTGTGCATTTCAAGGATAAATTGTTAGAAAACATGTATAATGAATTTACTTTACAAGGAAGCTGAAGGAACACCCTTTTGTGGAGCCATCTGTGACACAGGACTGCTCTGTTATCACCCACCCGCCACATGAGACACCTTCTCCCCTGAGCACTCCCACTGCAGAAAAGTTATCAGCTGAGCCAGCTCTGGACACATCCAGTGACTGCCCAAGAACAACCTAAACTATGGTTTAAAGAAGTTAATGAGGACTTCTGCAATGACTGTCTTTAACTGAGCTATCTGAGTACAACTTTCAGCCAGTCTCAGAACAGAGTGTCCGTCTGAGGGTTAAACAGAAAGCTTTGCTAGGCCAGGAAGACGAGGAAACCGCTCTCTTTTCTTCTACTGAGGATAGAAACTGTCAGAAAAATCTTTCTCTAGCCCATTGTTTCATTGATTGACAGGAATATGTGTTTGGGGACAAGCTCTGGAATCACTTTCAATTTCTCCTTTTGCACTGGATTTAGGCTCTGAAGGGCACCTTCTCAGCATGGCACAACCTTGGCAGAGCCTTTTCCCATAGAAGTTGTGCAATTCAGCCAAACCTTTTTCATCAGTACCCTCATACCATGGCTGAAAACAGCAGGAGCCAGCAAAAGCAGGTGTCTGTCAATGTGCACCCAGGGTTTTACCAGGATAACTAAAAGGGGTTTAGGCTGTGGGGCTTCTAGTCCTCTGACTGACAAGGTTTCATGATTTGATTGTTAGACCTTTCTGTGGTGGCCATCCACATGCTGATGGATAGGACAATGGGACTTGGCATGGAAAGGCTACAGCAATCTTCCTGTGACCCCCAAGGCTATCCACAGGATCCTTCTTCCAGCTTGTGCCTCAGCTGTTCCTGCAGCAGCTGCCGAGCTGTTAGATGGTTTACAGCATAGCATGCAAAGATGACCCCCTCCCCATAAGTTCAATACATTATGATGATTTAACAGTTACAGCACAAAATGATTGAACTTCCTCTCTTGTGAGGGTGAAGGGAGAGTCAGGCTCCTTCAAGGGAGGGACAAGACCATCAGTTCTTATAGCAAGCATCCAGGATGTAGATGCTTAATTAATTTGGGCTCTTCTGTACTTTTTAACCTGCATGCCCAAACCTGCTCCCAATAGAACGAATGAGTTTAAATAGAGCTTGAAAACAGCCTGTATCAGAGAAGCTTTCAACTGATTGTTGTGCATTTGCCTGCTTAAGTACAAAGGGCCTCTGATAAAAGTTTGAAATCAGTGCACCAGCAAGAACCCAGCAGCCTTTGTACTAGCGCAGCTGTGAAGCCCTAAGACAGCGTGGAAGCAGGCTGACCTCTCACTCCTTTTGAGCTGGTCCTTGGATGTGCAGTCGCTGCCGTGCCTCTATTCAGGCTGCTCTGTGCTTCTCCACTGACATTTTTTTCCAAGATGTGTCAGCTCCATGAACAGAGAAATTCAGCAAAAGGAGAGCAAGTGTTATCAGTACTAAGCATTAACAATACAGGGAAAAAAGTGCCATAAAAGTCAATATTTCAACACATAGGAACACAACTAGATAGTTGATCTATAACCACCATGTGGTTATCATACTGATTAGCTCAAATAGCATGTCCACATCACTAATACACATTTAACTGAAAATATCAGCAGAGATCCAAAGTCTTACATATTGTGATAGACAGAACAAGGACAAACTGCTACAGACTCATCTACAGCTTAATCAACCTCTGAATTAAACAGCAGGCTTGATCTTATTACTGTAGTCATCTATTTGTAATTCCAGTAGGGAAAAGAAGGCAGCAGAGAGGTTTTCAATAGCATTTCTCTTATTTCTCAATAGCAAAAGTCCTTCCAGCAAAGCTGAGGCTTTTATACACGTTGTGTTTGCTGTGCTCATTTTCCAAACAAGCTGGCTTGGAAGCTTGGGAAATCTGGGTCAGCTGAGACACTGTGGTCCTTGAAGTAGCTTGTTTGTACAAATATCTTGTAAAATCTGGATTCTCAAAACTCAGCTGCATTTTCACATTTATATACTTTTATATTTATTTCCTTATTTTTTTAAACAATGTTTATTACTGCCTTTCTCTAGAAGCTTCTTAAGTGGAAGGCAAAAGTATTTCCCTCTTCAAAAGAAATAGGTTGGAAAATTCAATAGCGCTTCATGTCTCTTGCCAGACACAGTAATTACACAAGCTACAGCAAATATTTAAAGAAAAGAAACACTATTTTTCTTTCTCATTGCCAGCTTTGTTGATAATAATAAAAGAGTAAGAAGATATGAAAAAGCTTGAAATGAGAAATATGGATGGAGAAACTGAAAAATTAATTGTCTCAATTATCTTCCCACAGAATATCTTCTTTATTTAAGGGAAATCTTCCAGTTTGGGGAAAGATTTTTTTGAATAATAATGGATTAAACATGTTTTATTATTTTTATCTTGTTATCTAAAAACACCCTAAAATGGACTGTTGGAGTTCAGTGAATGTCTTGGTTGTTAGTCTTAATTCCCAAGGAACAGAAATATCTTTAATGTGTTGCTCTTTGTAAATTAGAGGCCTGTAATTATTCAGTTTTTTTAATTACTTCTCCCTAAAAATGTCTCCTAGACAATAGCAGAAATTTATCCAGTGTCTTGGAAAGTGATAATACAAATTGATCATACTGAGGATTGTTCTGTGTACTTTATTTTTATTCTTTGATAAGATATTGTCTGTTTCCCCTCAAAGAATGCCTCTTTGCTGGAGAGCCATATAATAAACATTATCTTTGTTTTTTACTTAAGGTGTTAGGTCAGTGTTGTGCTTTAACCCCAGCCAGCAACTATGCCCCACACAGCTGCTCACTCACTCCCCCCACAGCAGAGTGGGGGAGAGAATCAGAAGGGTAAAAGTGA
>NW_010179074.1:0-8172 GCF_000695765.1 Mesitornis unicolor
TTTTTTTTTTTCCACAAAGCTATGTGGAATTTTATTTGTTAAAATAAAATTCTCAGTAATTAAATAAAACTTTAAACACGGTTATGGAAGAATCTGCAAACAAAGAAACAAAGAAACACCCCCCACCCCCATATTAAAAATTCACACAGTTTTTATAGTTATTTACAGGTGGCATTTTACACTTTCACCATTTGACTAATCACTGGTTTTACCCACATTCATGAACTGGCAGGACTGATAAATGTCTTATTATCTTCTGAGGTCCTTGACACTTTTCTGTTTTGGTAATGGCACATCTTTGTGTCACTCAACTGCAAGAGAACAGTTAGCAGCTTATTTTAGGAAGCAGTGGCTTTGCTCAGAAATAGTTCATTGTTTCAGTAAGATAAATCTCCAGGAGCTTTGATATGTCAAGGTGGAATTCATACAATGTTAAACCACTTCCAGATGAGTAGCTTCTTAAATATGCAGATAAAACTCAGTATTTACCATTGATTCTGTGTTGACTCCCGCAGCATATGGGATTCTTACATGTGTACAGGTTTCTCTTACAGGATCCTCCTGGCAACCAAAGGGAGTCTGGAAATGAGACTGGAGAACTCATCAGTAAGTTATTTAATAGACTTGTGAGATATATGCTAGCTCCATTTGCAGTATTTTTCTCTTCTCAGACAGCTAGTTTGGGTTTAGAAGCATAGGGTTTTCCTAATGTATAAAATGAACAGTCATTTTCAGATTTTGAATTTGCACAGTAAGCCCAGAAGAAAGGCACAGCACATAAAAACAGTAAACACAGAAATAGGAGCTTAAATGCTTCCAGATAAATTATGCCGTCATACATTTAGACAAGTTAGTGACTTCATCTCCAAACAGCATGACTACATTAAAATTGCCTATTGGAGATGGTCTCTGATCCATGCTGATTCTTGAACTGTGCTCGGACACTATTTGGGAAAGAGTTAGATAGACGTATTCTTCTACCTATGACAGCATTGACTGCATTAGTGGAGTCTGCAGAGCTATTAATTTTTGCTATATTGACACAATCTCCGCTGTCTGTAGTGGGAACCTAGGTACCTAACTTGAACATAGACACCTCTGTATACATGCTCAAGGGCAGGGAAGATGAATTCCACCTTGGTGCTCTCAAGGTAGCTTTGAAAATGAAAACACACAGCTGGATTGATTTGCTCAGACAGACACATAGAGTTTTCTAAACCACTCTCTTTGGGGCCATTTTTTGACTCTAACTACAGATACCTAACCTGGACACTGTAAGCATAATGGTTTATAATTTAAACAGTATTTAGATGGCGTAATAATTTCTGTCTATCTACTGGATTTTCTCAGTATAGGTGTTGTTGACTTAGCGAACACATTATAAACAAGATATTTGCAAACTACAACAAGTCCAGCAGAAGGCCATGAAGATAACTGGGGGCTGGAGTTAATAACGTAAGTGGAGATGCTGAGTGACCTGCACCTGTTCTGCTGAGTGATCTCCTGCATCTGAAGGTCTGCAAGGAACATTCAATATATATTTCAGCAAAGGCTGTAGAGAAGATAGATACAGATTCTTCTCAGAGATGCACAGCAAAAAATACACAAGGGAATAAGTATGGTTTGAAAATCAAAATGGGATGAACAGATGCATCCAAGAGAAGGTGACATTTCATCATTCTTATATTGTAAGAAGTTTACAAGAAAGGAAAATAAGAGCTTTATCAGTATTAATGCTGGGGCAGACAGCAGTTTTCCACACTGATAAAGGAAATGTTCAATAAATGCAGAGATGTATTGGTCATGTGTCCTGAGGAATCCAGACCACTGTGACCACCATAGAAATGCCAGGGATTCACATGGATGATTTGGATCCTTCTGCCTTTTTTCTTTCCCTGCCCTTCTCCCCGACTATCTTGAGGACGGGTGGATTATTTTGCAGGCTAACAGTCTAGAGATGTACATAGAGGATGACAGCTACTGCTTTTCCTGCTTTCCTCTTTTTTAAAAAAAACCCCACAGTAAAACCATATCTGCTTGAATAACTACTGTATTTCTCCTCAACACTCTCTCCTCTCCATTTTTCTGACTTTCTTGCTGCCAGTACAAAATAGCTTTAGTTATACAGGATACTCTGTTTAGTGTTGCCTGTTATTGGCACACATATGGTCCATGATGGAAACCTAAGGTTTACATTCTTGAAAATTTCCATGCTCTGCTAACTTTTCCAAGCTACCTCTGTTTTTTGTAAATGCATGTCCTAAATCTTGTCATTTCCAGATCAATGGAGCAAAGGACTTACTGAAAATCCTATTCTGCCAGTTGTTAAAGTGTGCAACTGACTTAAACCAGAGTGGCTGATTTCCTAGGGACTACTCAAACCTTAATGATAAATATTCCTTGCTGAGTCAATTGACATTGACTATGACTGTAGGCAGTTAATATGATTTTCCCAAATGACAGTCATTTTCTCTTGGTAATTTCCCCTTTTTTTGTCTCAGAAACAATTTCACATGGGCAGACTATGACAGGTTGCTATTGTGAATCTGCTGCAATGCTTCCAGGTATTCAGAATATTGTTTGCATTGCTAAGTACTTTGAGGGAAGAATATCAAAGTGAAGGGATTATGCTCTGCTGAAGCTGATTAAACAGTTCCTTCAGTTTGCAGAGTTATGACAAATATAAACTTCTTACACACCAAACCAAGTTATCCAGGTTGTCTGTTAATGAAACAGATGTCAGCTTGCTTAAGTGCCAGACTTCC
Organism: Mesitornis unicolor; assembly: GCF_000695765.1. Taxonomy (NCBI): domain Eukaryota; kingdom Metazoa; phylum Chordata; class Aves; order Mesitornithiformes; family Mesitornithidae; genus Mesitornis; species Mesitornis unicolor. The sequence continues at coordinate 2,766 of NW_010179074.1, forward strand.
TTTTCTTCCTGTACTTCAAATCCTTGAATTTCTGCTAGAGCAACGGTTAGGGTTGTGCTCCTGCATAACATTTCCCTATGTGATAAGAAAATTCCTCAACTGGGCTCTTCCAGAATTAAAAAGGGGGTCTTATATAAAAAACAAAGAAAATGTTGGAGAAATATGATCTCATTACTTTGTTCTGGTTTTCATCTTATTCATAATTACTCCATCACAAAGGCAATTTAAAGTATTTCAACAGAGGGTAGAAATCATCTGACCTTGCTTAATCTTCTCACCTTAAGGATTACCATTTTCATTCTTTGAAGTGATATAAACAAAGCAGCATGTCCTTTCTCCTTGCTTTTTAAAAAAGACTTTTCCCCAACATTTGATGCAAATTGTGTCATATTCACAGACAGTGTCCCAGCACTATACCAGACCAAGGTTGGGTGAGTGAATAGCTGCACTTCTCTTAGATTGCTGTTCTTTGAGATCAGTGAGAATAGCCCCACAACAATAATACTAACAGAGGATATAAGAAGGAGTTGCCCCTTTGGCATGGATGTAACTTCCAGAAGTAGGACAATGCAGCTGTTGTGCAAAGGGAGAAATTAATATCTAATTGTCAGACAACTGAATTCCAACTCAAATAAACCTCTAGGACTGGCAGATAAATACTAGCCTCACTCATTTCCATAGCCTTACCTGTTTTAGGGAGAACTTAACAGTAGTGTAATTCAATAGGTTCTGAAACTGGGTGCACATACTAATAGCAGAACTGAGCAACACGTAGCTGCTACAAAGTAGCAAAAGCCTAGCACAATTTTGGGAGATAATGTTGTCATTGTAACTGCTGTTGGCAGTGCTAGACTGCAAAAGGGTGATTCTCCTAATGCAGCATCATTTTTCTAGTTCAGTTATTACCTGGGATAGATTTCCCATCACTGTCCTGAATGTTGTTTGCCTATTAAATGTGAAGGTTTGAGTTTCATCAAACCAGTCTTGTACTGAATATGATCATGAGGTGTGTGCACTTGCACAATAGGGATTCTAACCATAGGAAATAATGTAGACAATGCACAGTATGAGAGTTTGCTTGCTTTTGTCAAGGAAAAGTTATGAAATCATTCAGGCACCTCCAGAATTAGAGAATGGCATGCAAATAAGACAGAGCAAGTGCTTCAAAATAGCATTTTGGATACCTCTCAAATATCCTTAGCAACATTCTTGCATGCTTATCTGTACATTAAACACTTTGACCTGAATTTCGTTTATACCAAGGTTTCTTTGATCTGCTGTGACAGCTTAAAGAGAACTTCAAAAGAGAGCAAATGTATTGCTGCTATCCCATCTCACGTGTTTACATTGCCAAAATCATGCTCATATACGCAAAAACTTTGTGTATATGAGAATCCAAGTCTGCACTTTAAGCTGATTCACCTGTAAAGCTTTCAGTACAAAACAGTTTAAACCTTGACCCTTTCCTAAGTCTCTCTATCAATGCCCAGAGTCCAACGAGGTAAACTTCATCTTTGAAGGAAGACTTTCTCTTCGTGCTTTTCTAACTCTTGCTTTGCCTTAGCGTCCCATTTCTACCTTAGCTGAGGAGAGTAAAAATTCTTGCTGGCAGCTGATACATACTATTAGCCTTTTTAATTAGTCGGTGTCATCGGGTTCAGATTTCCATTTTCTTACTGTAGATTTTAGCAGGTCTGCACCAGCACATCAGATAATTCATAAAATCATAGGATAGTTTGTGCTGAAAGAGACCTTTAAGGTCATCTAGTCCACCCCCCATGCAATCAGCAGGGACATCTTCAACCAGATCAGGTTGCTCAAAGCCCCATTAAACCTGACCTTGAATGTTTCCAGAGATGGGGCACCTACCACCCCTCTGGGCAACCTGTTCCAGTGTTTCACCACTCTCAGAGTAACGAATTTCTTCCTTATATCCAGTCTAAATCTACCTTCTCTTAGTTGAAAACCACTGCCCTTTGTCCTATTGCTACAGGCCCTACTAAAAAATCTGTCCGCATCTCTTATAAGTCTCCATTAAGTACTGTAATGAATTCAGAAATCTTGTGGTTTTGAAAATAATGTCATTATACTTTTGCTCTTCTTTTCTGAGTATACAAAAGAATGCCAAGAGGCTTAGACCAATTAGGGAGTACTTGAGGAAAAGCAAATAAACAAACAAACAGACTTACTTTTGCATTGTCTTCTATAACTGGAACTGTAAGATAAAGTGTACTTGTCTGCCTAAGGTTTAACACTTTTTACAGTTTCTTCGTTTCGCACATTAAGAAAATATGGGACAAGGAACACAAATAAATCAAATTATGACAATAAATTACTAAAGCATGTTTTTCTGTTTTGGTAGCTTTGCGTAAAGTTGAATATACAAGCTGATATTTTCAATACCTATTACTGAGAACTGTGTGTCTAAACTCCTAGGACTTGTTGAATTTCTTAACCCAGGGTGCACAGGTAGCTGACCTGTCTGCAGAACAGTGCTGAACATTGCTTACGTCTCTCATGACCACTGTGTATTTCTCTGAATCTATAAAAACTAACCACATAATCAGACTTCTCCCTAAGGAATTAGATGCCCAAATATAGCTATCTCATCTTTTAAAGGAAACTTGTTCTTATTTGCTTAGTGTACCAAATGTCTCATGAGATACAATGATAAACTTTTACCCTTAGCTAACTGATCTTTTAGTTAATAAATAGTGAGCTAAAGTCACGTTCCTCAGTTACTTGTCAAACCGGTTGTTGTTTTCAATTCAGTACTATTTGAGGAACTGCTTACTGAATAAAGAAAACTTCCATACTAGTGCAAATTTCCAGCATTATTGGCTAATTAAGGCTTTGTCTACACTGGCAGCTGGGGACTTTAGGCAATCTCATGCCCATATGCACTAACAATTTACATTGTAAATCTCTTGGCTAGGTCTTAAGTGACAGTCTTGCCTGATGCTGCAAAAAATGTTGGCACGAGGCTGATGTGACCCCTTCATACCATGTGCTTTGAAATTATCTGGGCACGCAATCTGTAAGCACTATAAATCGGTCTGCTGCAATCCCACAAGTCTCTGCTTTTGACTTCTTGCAGTTCCTGCAAATTCTTTCTTTACCACCCGTAAGTACAGATGATCTCAGAAAAAAAGGCAGATAATTCACAATTGATTAGTAAAAGACCTCAATTTCATATGGTGTAAGAGAAACTGTGATTCATCTTCTCCCTTAGTCAGGTAATATAAAGCAACAGATACCTGATTTTAGGTCCTTGGGAGTGGAGGGACAGTTAGGTTTACTGTGGACTATTCAAAGATGATAATAAAGATGAGATTATAATAATCTTGAAAATGCAAAGAATGTTAGAATTTCTCAAACCACTCAGAAAGCCACCTGTTTTTATTGAGTCTGAAACAGGGCATTTTTTTGCCTCTAGGCATTTTGTTCAGTGGCTAACAGTAATTTCAGTTCTTACTCTCTACCGTTTCCCTCTTTTTTCTTTCTTTTTTTTCCCAGATTTTCTACGTTTATCAACATTATAAATTCTACTTATTCTTCTGATTAAAAGGATGAATGATGATTTATAATATCTGCCTTCTTGACCTTTTTCAGCTGCACAGCATAGTGCATACATAAGTAGTACCATCCAGCCTAAATTTTGCCCAAATTAGAATTAGATCTTGGATTTTTTGCATAAAGTATTTAGGCAGAAATAAAGATGCTTACACTGGGGGATATAGATATTTACATTTAGATAACGGCACTCTTTCTGGAGGGACTGAAGTTGCGGCTGAGAGAGGGAAGCACGTAGGATAGGCGGACTGGATCTTCCTCTGCAGATGCTGCAATGTGAACTGTCTTAAAGGTGGCCAGGTTAGAAAGGGAAAATTACTGAACAGAAGAAAATGTCTGCTGAAAAACGTTGACAGAGAAACTGCCTGTCAGCCTGAATACTAGAAATATCCCTGAAAACTGCTGCTGGCCTCCTTGAAGTATAGCTGGGGTACCCAGAAGCCAGAGAAATCCACTGATAAGCACAAAAAAGTGTAACAGCAATTTATTATCTGACGAATAAATTGAGTCCACTTCTGAGGCCAAGTCAGTTTGTCTTCCCATCTCTGGGATGGGTTCTTCTCTGGGTTTGGTTTGTCCTCCCCTTTGGTATGTTTTTCTTCTGAAATCTGTCTAATTCACTTGATATCTGTATTATATAGGCATATAAGTAATCTAGAGTAAATATATCATCTGTTTTGCTGTTGATAAGTTGCTTCATCAATTATAAGTTTGTAGTAACCTGTAATAGTACATACCTACTTGGTTATTGTTGTTATTGGTTGTTGCTGCATGATTGGTTGCTGTTATTAACTCCAGCCGTACCATTAATTGCTTCTATAGTATTTATTGCTGATAGAATTTGTAATAACTTGAGGATATATATGTATTTGCTCTATTAATATTTTTACCTTTTTCTTCCCTCCACCAGAAGATCAAAGCAAATTGAGTCTCTGAGGCTTCTGGTATTAAAATATCTGAAAACTACTGTCACAGGAACATCAGCAACATCTTTTCGACAAATTCATCATAATAGGTCAGTGTGCTTGCCAATGACCTCATCTTGTGTCTCCAGCAAGTAAGTAGACAAACCAACATAAACTGCAGCAGACTCCTAAAAAGCAATTAATGATTTAAAGAAAAGCATTTGTTTAAATAGACATTTATTTGCATTTTCAGATCATACATTATATTAATTTAAGCGCCAGTTTGGGACAGATGTTTGCCAGCAATATTGGAAGCCTTCCAGAGTTGCAAGAAGTGGTTTTGGTAACCACATGTCAGGTCTTCTCAAAAGGTTTCTAAGGAAACACCACAGCTGTCTGGGTGTGTACCTGAAATTTTAAGTGCCTACCTGTCTGAGATGGATGAGATCCAGCAACTGGCTAGATGAGCACTTATGGTAGACTCATCTCTGAAAAGGAAAAAAGCATTTTTCAATTCCCTGAACTGCTGCAAGTTTAATCACCTGGGGAGTTCTCGTAAAATCGTCTCACAAAGGACCTATAATTAATGAATCAAAGAGTGTGACTTTTATGAATGACTAATAACAAAATGTCTGCAAATATAAGAAGGGATTATCCTAATCTTGGCAGTAAGTGCTGACTGTGGATGTTCGTTCTGAAACATTACAGTCAAACATACCATCTAACTTATCAGAGATGAACACAAAACCTGAATTTTGCCTGATTTCGCTCCTTTAAGGAAAGATAAAGTACCTGTGTGACACTAACTGGTAAGTCTTTCAGCCCATCTGCATGTGATTCCCATGGTACTAGGATGTTTCATGACAGTTTCCATCATCCCTATAAAATGTAATATAATTGATGGAACAAATCATCTTGAGTGCCATCAC
>NW_010179075.1:0-412 GCF_000695765.1 Mesitornis unicolor
AACTTGACATTGCAGATTTGGTCTAAAGCCATGTAACATCAGTGTAAATCTTCCTGTTGACTCCAGTAATGATTAAATTTAGATTTTTCAGAAAGCATTGGTATATACAGATATTCTCAAAATGTTTTCTGACTTGGTGAAAAGATAGGAATGTTGGCCATCTGGCTAGACATGGAAGTTTCAGATAGAGAACTTGGGTATTCTAAATGTGCATCAGATCCACTGAAGCTTTAAAGCTTTCAACACATTTTTGTGTATCAAATGTCAGAAAGAATTCCTTAATGCATATTGCTATGAAATCACCAGAGGCTGTATAATCACAGAATCACTCGGTTGGAAAAGACCTCTGAGATCATCATGTCCAACCGTTCCTGTCTACCCCCTAAACCATATCCTTAAGTACCTCATCTAC
>NW_010179075.1:609-1002 GCF_000695765.1 Mesitornis unicolor
TAGTTGTAGGTGGTGATGAGGTCTTCCCTCAGCCTTCTCTTCTCCAGGCTAAACAACCCCAGTTCCCTCAGCCGCTCTTCATAAGGCTTGTTCTCCAGACCCCTCACCATCCTTGTGGCTCTTCTCTGAACACGCTCCAGAATCTCAACATCCTTCTTATAGTGAGGGGCCCAGAACTGAACACAGTACTCGAGGTGCGGCCTCACCAGTGCCGACTACAGGGGGATAATCACCTCCCTGGACCTGCTGGTCACACTGTTTTTAATAAAGGCCAAGATGCCATTGGCTTTTCTGGCCACGTGGGCACACTGCTGGCTCATGCTAAGCTGTCAACCAACACCCCCAGGTCCTTGTCCTCTAAGCTGTCAACCAACACCCCCAGGTCCTTGTCCT
>NW_010179076.1:0-269 GCF_000695765.1 Mesitornis unicolor
GGGCGCGAAGCTCGGTGGGAACGGGGCTCTGCGGGGCTGCCCCTTTCTCCCCTCCGCTACTCCCGGTCTCTAAACCTGTAGCTGAGAGCACATGTGTCCCCCGGCCCGGGCAGCAGCCCCCTGCGCTCTCCATCACTTCGCGAAGTTTAGCATCGCTCCCCGCCGCCGCCCTGAGTTCGGAGCCTCTTCCGTGGAGCGGGGCGCGAGGCAGACGGGTAACGGTCCCCGGTCCCAGTCCCGGTCCACGCCGCGCAGAGGCTCGGGGGGGG
>NW_010179076.1:300-6078 GCF_000695765.1 Mesitornis unicolor
GGCGCTTCGGAACCGAGGAAGCTGCGGCCTCGCAGCCCCAAGTGCTGGAAGGGTCCGAACTCACACTCCTGCTTCTGGTGGGTTAGGGAGGTCGTAAGGTGAAGATCTGAGCTGCAGTGTAGTGTGGGGTCTGGTATTTCTTTATCTGCTGCCTTTGCTTCTTGCCACGGTGTGCTTTCATAGGCAGTGTTAAAAAAAATAAATAAGTGGGATAAAACACTGAATTATGCACTCTGCTGAATTCAACAGAAATGTACTTGGATGCCCACACCTGGTCCTGATCAAATTTGCACTACCCTTTTTTAATAGTCATGAACGTGGCCCTTGCATTTGCCTTTACAAGACTGACACACTGCTATATAAACTAGAATTGGGTATGTGTCTTGTTGTAGACAATTCTGTTGATGCTCCTTCTGCAACTCTTGGAAGTGTTCCTCAGTGTTTGTATTTCTGTTTTATGGTGGATCCCCCCCCAACAAACAAATAAACCCCCAAAAAATATTTCAAATGCCTCGTTGAGGCTAGCATTTCATAAAGAGGCATGATTCCATATTAGCTAATGGGGTGCACCGTAAAGAAATGCAAAATTTACATTTCACCAAAAATGTTGCAGTGCTAACTTCTAATTTATCTTACCTCTTAATACTGGCTTCATGTTCCATCTTCTAGACCTGATGTTGTTTTGTTGTTTGAAATGCTGGTGCTGCTGCTTACCAGGTTGAGTACTTCATGTCTAGTCAGTGCAGACCTGATTCTGCAGACTCTTAGACACACAAATTTCCCTCACAGCTCTTCTTCTGTAAAGTGAATACAGTTATTCCTCCTTTTCTCATATGATCTTTTTAGGATTAAACCTACTAATCATGCGGCTATGTGAGTATTAAAAGATGCGACATGATGAGGGCTGTGGAAATACACAAACAGATTAGATGAGTCTGCTGAAATTATTTACTTAGCTCTATGACTAATCATATATTTGAAGTTAAACCCATGGATAAGCTCCCTGCATAATTCGAGGGCCTTGAATTGAAGGTCCTCCATGCATCTTGTCTGTAATTTCAATGCTGGGCCTCCTTTCTTTGCACTTTCTGGTTTTCTCTGAGTTTTGGGTTGAACAGCTAAGGTTATTGCATATCAGTAGTAATTTATTTTATCAAGCTGCTGACTTAACACTTTAATGCAGAAGAAAGAAATGGGGCCTAAATGTGTATATTCTTAAAACATGGTAATTGATACATTTGTATTTGTCTTGAAGGCATCTTCATCTTATTTTCAAATGCTGTAGAATGTGGAATCTTTTCCATTGGAAATAAATATATTTTTTCAAGTCAGAAGATTGTCGTGTTTGATGGTTTTTAATTAAAACACAGAAAGCTCCAAGCATGAGTGATTCAGTTGCAAGGAAACCTTGCAGAGTTCAGAAATGAGTGTATCAAAAAGGGTTGAAAAACAAGTAACTGATCTGTAAGAGGTCCGTGATGGAGTGGACAAGAGACAAAATAGTGAAGTTGTGATGCTGACTTCTAAAGCACAGAAATGCTTGTGAGATGTTTACTGCCTGTTTTTTTCTGGAAAAAAAAAAACAACAAAACAAAACAACAGCAAAAACCCAAGCAAAACCAGCACAATAAACCAAGAAAAAGGACTTGTCTGACTTTCCTAACCTCCTAACTTTTGAACTCACTGGCCTATTTTAATCAAAATTGAGAGAACAAGAGAAGTGTCGCAAATGTCAACTTTCTACACTGTCATGGTAATCAGTTGCTTAATAGGAAGGAAGGAATATTCTGCTGAGTAAAGGAAGAAGCAAGGAGAAATCTCCCCGTATCTCCTTTACTTGCCTTATCCCAGCAACCCAGCCAGCACCCAGCTGTAGCTACATCATGGGCTGTCCTTTGCCCATCACAGGCTGAGTCAAGACTGGGAGGAAGTGGGCAAAATTAAGCAGTATAAAGGAAACTTCCAGAAGAGCTTGAAGTTTGCAGAAAAGGGGCAGCCATGGCTGAGGGCTGGGGTATGTGTGAGAGGGGGTGGGTTGTGCAAATAATGTAGGGCAAAAATCCACTGTAAATCAAAAGCTGTTGTTTCTACTGCACGTGAAACACCTTTTTGTTGGAGTCCCCCACCTAAAATATGCCGGCACATTATGTCAACTCAAAGAGCTACATATACCAACTCACTTAGACAAGGTCACTTTTCCTCCTGGCTTTGCTCTGAGTTTTTCCTTCACTAGGCAATAAGCACTTAGACTCCAACTTCCCTTTGCAAGATTTACGGCTTTGCACAGTTGTGATTAGCAAGGGCGGTAATGTTTTAAAGAGAGGAATACTATTAAATACCTTAAGTGGATAGCTTGATTGTAATTCCAAACTCTAGTAGTGTATGCCCATTAAGACATGTATTTTTTTAACAGTTCTATGTAATGCTTTTTAGCTGTTTTTAATCAAGACGTAGCTCTAAGCTACTTGTGACTGCTATTGAAAGACTGTGATTTATTGACTAGAGAGAACTACTTTTGGAAATAGTTTGTGTACATACAGTTTCTAATGCTCTTTTTTCCTGCCTGTGACTAATCCTGTTGCCTTTTCTAAAACAGTTTGTGGGGGGAAGGTGAGAGGATTCACCCCAACGCTGCAATGAAAAGCTTAATCATAGGAACATTTCTGACGTGTTTGGGTGGTTAGGGTGGTGAACCCTACAGCCACTGAGAGTCCGTACAGAACCAACCACCTTGCCTGTGTGGGCTGGGAGCAAGCAGGCTTTGACTCTGATTAAGAAAGTGCACATTATCACAAAATCACAGAATATTGGGAGTTGGAAGGGACCTTGAAAGATCATCCAGTCCAACCCCCCTGCCAGAGCAGGATCACCCAGACCAGGTCACACAGGAACGCGTCCAGGCGGGTTTTGAATGTCTCCAGAGAAGGAGACTACACAACCTCTCTGGGCAGACTGTTCCAGTGCTCTCTAGCCCTTACAGTAAAAAAGTTGTTCCTTATGTGAAAAATTTCCTTATTATTGGAAAGTTATTCAGATCTTGGCATAAGAATTTGGGGTTCAGTTCCCAGCTGTCACATTTTGACAGATTTCATGAAGGAATTAATGAGGGCTAACTCCATATGGGGACTCAGGCTTTTCAACACTGCATGTTGCAGCTCCTGGCTTTTGGCTTTTATTCAGCAGTCCAGAGCCCCATGCCAGCCAATGCAAGGCACTGAAATTGTGTCTTAAATTTAGCTTCTTTTCTTAGATTAGTACCAAGGAATATGCTGTGAGAAGACACTTTGTTTCATGTTGGGGCTCCCGATTTCATCTATCTTGAGGGAGGAAAATCTACAGAAAATATTGGGAGTAATTTCTCTCTTTAGAAACAACTCTATTTGGGGTCATCCATTTGGGTACAGTGAGCATGGAGGTATCCCATGGAGCAGGATTTATGGGTCTGGTGTCCTTCTAAGTGTTGATGAGGATTCAGAGACCCATCCAGCTCCTATCCTTTGGAGGACTATTGTATCCAGCAGGAGCCAGGCTGCTCCACAGCAGAGACCTCTCATCTCTCCTTTTGGAGAGGGGCTAGTGCAGAGTGCAGGTCCATTCTTCAGAGTGGGCAAGATGGAAAGCCCCAGTGTCTCCTTGGGAGAGGTGGATAAATGGTCTCTTTATTTTATATAAAAATGCATTTAGCCATACCATTGGCTGATGTGCATAATCTGGAGGGTATGGTATAAACCCCCAGCTTTGTGCAGCAGCCTCAACTGTACATTAGTGCACACTGGCACAATACTGCTGCTGATTCAGGCTCTTAACTTCTCTCTGACCATATTTTGAATGACTACTACTGTTAAAGCTGTTTTGTGTGGCACTCAGTCTTGGATATGGTCAGTGAATATCTTCTGGGTCAGGCCTCCCAACTCTGAGACCCGTTGTTCTGTGAGATGTTGGTACATCTCCTTTGGCATGCACTCATATGCAGCTTATGGCTCCAGCAGTGCATCACTGATGAGTACCCAATTATCTTATGTGTGTTTTGAGGATATTGTGGTCTTTTTGCTACCTAAATTGCACTGATGTTTTGTTAGACGTTTAAATCTTTTTGTAGGATTCAACCTCTTCCTGATTCTGGTCCTGATGTGTGGGTAGGAGAGAAATGTTTTCCTGTCTCAACAGGAGTGACGAGAGTCACTCAGGCTCTATGGTATAATGAGACAATGATGAGTTAAAACTGAGCAAATGGTGCACGTTTCCATCATGGATTTCCTAGATGTGACTTAAGGAACATATTTTGGGCTATAGCAGAGACTGAGCAACCACCAGTCCTCTCTTGGCTTTAAGTATGTAAGCATTAAGAAAAGATTGTTAAATCAAAGTCTTGAGGTTGGGACATCTGCCTGAATAACTGTAACCTGATTTTTAATCGGCCATAATGAATGCTTGAATCCTTATGCTGAGGATAACAGCAAATCATTTGCATAGATTTCTTTTTTCTTTTAAAGAGGAGACAATTGTACTAATTAGCAATATTGGTATGTAAGAAAGAGGGTGTGAAAACAACTCAATGAAGTAATTTGAAGTCTTTGTTAAAGTAAAGTACACTCAAGGAAGCTGAAGTGGAAGTACAGGTTTGATTGTAGCCTTGATTGCTCTCCTGTTGTTTGGAAAAGAACAAAATTAACCTATAAGAAAAGCAGATTGCTGATGTGGGGTGTTCCTACAGAACTGAATCTTTGCAGGGAGTTGCCTTGATCTAAAGAGGCAGTGCAGTGTTCAGAGAGCTGTGGTCAACGATGTCCTTTTAATAGGATTTCAGAAAGTTTGGTGTTTTTCATGGTTTATTTGTTAAATGATTAATAAGAGATTATTGCATCTACACTGTGTGAATCTAATTTTCTTCTCATGTGAATTCCACTTATTTCAGTTGAATTCCTACTTATTTATATTAGTTTAGTTGCAGAGAGATTCAGTACCTCTAAAGTTATGGAAGTAGTAGAGTTAGAGCATTTCTAGCATTCTTGGATGCAGAAAATGAAGATAAGGAAGCTATGGTAGTTCTGTATTACTGCTGAAGCGGAAATGAGTTCAGTTTTACTTGTACATTGCATTTTACTGTGTGTGGTAAGTTAGCATGTAGGGGCACAGCTAAGCAGTATATTTTTGAGTTGTCCAATTTTAATACTCTAGTGGGAATGCAAGGTTGACTTCCACACCTAAGAAGTATTAAAGTAGGACTTGATATAGCTGCCAGGGCTTTAAAACATAATTAGTCAGCTATCTTCAAAATCCAGCCTACCTCAGAGGGCAGTCTCTTAGAAATTACACTTCCATTCCAAAACATTAACTTTTCAGAGTAGTCTAATACAGCCTTGCATGAGAGCCTCAGCCAACACCATGGCCTAGTTCTGCTGGATGCTGTAGCCCCATATTGACAGAAATGGCTTTGCCTTTGGAGTGTTTGTGGTTTAAGTTGACAGTAAGAGGCAAAAAGCTGGGAGAAAGGGAGTATTACTCTGGTTTTACAGACAGTGAAGTTAAGTATTGAGTATAAACCATCAAACATACCAAGCTTAACAGAATAATAATGATCTCAAATTCTGTGGAAATTGCAGGCTAGGTAGAGAGGATAGACTGAAACTGAGCTTCTCTGCCATGGGAAATGAAGGCAATACTTTTCATTGGCCATTTAGGAGACAGCTGGCTCATCAGCATGTGCTCTTGACATCCCACCAGCATATCCCTCTCTGTGAAGCATGTTGTGCCTTGCCCAGTGTAGTTGTCAGCAGG
>NW_010179076.1:6109-23684 GCF_000695765.1 Mesitornis unicolor
TGTGAGAAAAGGAGAAGAAAACTAGACTTGGATCCTCTGTCCATTAGGAAACCAGGTGTTAGTTTGGCTCCTTGTGGAGCAAAGTTTTATTTTGCATGTAGGGTGGATCAGTGTAGTTTTGATTTAACACTTTTTTTTATAGGTCCTCTATCATATCTACCCTTTGTAGGGGATCTTTTACAAAGCAGCAGAGGAAGGCAAAACCTGTCAAAACTAGGAGCTCTAAATCAAGAGAAAACGCCTAGGGGACTTAAATTGTTTGGAACTGGTTTTTATCACATTCTCTCTCTTTCTTGTAAACTGTAAGTTTTCAGTTAACATTATCTGGTTGAAAGTGCTGAAGTAATGAGAGAAGTTTTTCTTTTGTTGATGTGAATGGAAAAATTTTTAGAAATTTCTAAGACCTTAAGCAACCCAGCCTCAAAGATTTTTGGAGTTACAATTGTGAGAAGTTCTTGACCAGATCTTGTATTATTTCAGACAATTTAATCTACTTTATCTATAGTTTTGCCTGTAAACCTGATGTTTTCTGTCCATTAATTCCAGCTGTATTCCCTTAAGTGCTCCCTGGGACTGTCCAAGTGTCAGCTGTCTGGTAAAGTTCCCATTAAAAGGAAATTTTGCAAAGACGATGACTGCAGGTTCAAGACTAGAGATTTCAGTGGAAGGGTCACATACCTCTTTGAATGATGGGAAGACAAAGGGAGATGGCCAGACTGACTTGATAGATACTATGTGTCATCAAAAGCCTCCTGACAGGGGTCATGCTTTCCCCAGCTAAAGGGGATCCAACTGCAAGATGCAACCTGTGGAAGAGCAGGCTTCTCTAGTCCTGGTGCCGATGGAGCATATTATCTAGGCTGTTTTGGGTGATGGGGAGCAAAAAGATCCATGGGTTTTGTACCACTGGGCAGGTATGCACCAGCAAGGATGTATTTTACCTAGAACAGCTGTTATTTTAATGTTTTAGGGGGTGCATGAGAAAAAGGCTGAAGAACAACTATTCTCCCAGTAAATATTTGCTGGGAGTATTATGGTAAGGCTGTGCAGAGCTCGAGGGGTTTCCAGCAGTGTGTGGTTTTGTTCTTTATATCTCTGCGGTGTCCTTTGATGCAGGGAGTCCCCAGCACTGTGTCTGAATGAGCTCTGGGGATGGGCAACACCAGAGCCGTCCTGCTCCCTGTTTAATTGTGGGTGCTGCTCTCTGCTGCTGTTTGTCATCTTTAATGAGAGCTGAACACACCATAAAATTTTATTGGATGTTTATGCTAACAAAATTAACTAACAGTTGGTACTTCAAAAATGCAGCCGGAGCTCTGGGCACTATAACTGGAATCTGCAATGGCTTTTTAACTGGTGTAGGAAAGAGCAAATGTGTGAGCACTAATGTCACTGAAGAGTAAACCATTTTATATTAACTTTTTATTGATCTGAACTGATTAATTGAATTTAAAAAATCTTAGCACAATACATGCTTAAACAAAATCATGTTTTCAGGCATTGGATAGATAGAAGCTCTATCAAAATTGTGGTGTTAATATACAATACCAAGACCAATGGGCTGATAATCCAAATGAATCAGCTTAGCCATTTCAATACTTTAGTACTTAAGTCAAATAATAGGAAGATCTATTTTAGCATTTCAATTATTGTGTTTCCCAATAAAATAGATGTAATATCATGCAGTGAATGCTTTATGGATCACTTGAGGCCATGACTTCAATGGGAATACAAAGGACATCTACGCTATAAAAAAAAAGAAAGAAAAAGAAAATATATTAACTTCAGACTCAATATCTTGTTCACTAGAATGTATTTGGCTTATTTCTATATTAGCCCTGTTAAGTAAACATAGGAAAATCATTTGCTTTCATTCATTTATTTATTTAGCACTTTTATTTATTTTCATGCAGTTTTCCCACGCCTGGAAAGCGTTTGATGTTTATTTTCTTTACATTATGCTGGATATTTTTATGCTAGTTTTAAAACAAAATAACCGGGTTGACATGCTGGGATTTTTTTTGATGAATGAAATACTTTGATTATCACTTAGCACTGATTTACCACATATTTACCTACGCATAGGTAGGGCTGATTAGCATTTCAAGGCATCGCCAGAAATAAAGTTTGTCTAAAAGACTTGTGCTAGCGCTCAAGGGGAGTGTCCCAATTCCTGGATTAAGCCCTGAGTTACACTGGGTTACTGGACAAGTCATTTAGGCTTTACATTTTCACATTGTCATGTTATCATAGGTCCCAGCTAATTTTCAAGGCCAAACACTCCTGTCATCAAGAAAACATTCTCCAATCTGCTTTTAACCTCCCAGTGTGAGCATAGTCTTGGAGATCTAATGCGAACTCTCAGCAGTCAGCGGAAGTTGCACCTCACTGAGACTGAGGCAAATACTCTGCCCATGCTTTAGTTTTTTCTGTCAGTAAAAATAAGGATGAGCCCTTCCCTTGCATGGTCTGTGGGCTCTTTTGTGGAGGATAATGACTTGGTAACCCGCTAAGCGGAGTTCCCATCCTTTCTATTGGTCTTATGTTATTGTGCTTAGGATGTAAGAATTTTGCAAACTTTAGTGTCGTTAAGAACATATTCTCCTTTGGAACAAAGAAGAAAAGATGTAGGAGAGACAGGGACAGGAGGTTTCAGAGTTCCTGTATTATGACATGTAAACCTTGCTCCAGAAGATGACCTTGGAGGAAGTGTATACAAAGGGGTGAGTTGTGTTGCAAGCACAGTGCATGAGGAGAAGAAGGGAGAACAATATTTCAGCTCGCTTGAAAGGAAGATTGTTAGAATTATAAAACCTTGGGTAATGTAAAAAGAGAGCTGGTACAGCACTCCTAAGTGTTTTGCCTTCAAGTAGGCAGAATGAAATATGCTGCATCCTTGCAAGACAAGACAAGTCTTGGTCCTCAGTGAAATCCGTGAGGTGAGGGTTTGGGGCTGACAAAGGTGCCAGGCCCTAGGCTCCACTCAGCTCTGTCAGCAAGTTGAGAAGGAGCAGGACATCAATATTTTGAGGTCAGTTATCTTGCTTGTTTGCAGATGGCATCTAAAATTGGAATGCTAGGAAGAGGGTGAAATTATGGCAGACAGATGTGTGCTGCTGGTAATTTACTATTCAGGGCAACAGATACACCATATGTTTTTGAGTGTTTTTAAATGTATTAATTTATGCCTCTAGGCTTTTGACTTTTCTTGGACTTGCCCTTAGCATCCCAAAATCTCAGGGTTTGCAGATTTTTAGTGTAGTTTTTTATTCAGGTCAGATTTTGCTGGATAACAACCTTACACAGAGCCTTTGCTGCTGCTTAACTCTGTTTTCCTAAGTGGAAGGTCAGATAGTTCTTCATAAGTAACAAGTCCAGGAAAGATCCAGCAGCAGTGACATGCACCAGTGTCATTTCTGTTTTGGCACTCTCTAGGAATGCTAGTTGCATATTGGGCTTCAGTTCAACAAAAGGCTCTCCATCCAGAGAGCCTAATAACTGCTTCCTACATCAAAGAACTTACATTTTAAATGTGTTCATTTGTTTATGGTCATCTCTCAAACTAAGGATTTTATCCTTCACTTTACACTCTCGCTGCTTAGCATTGATTTCTGTGTGTGGGCCCATTGATTGTCATGGGGCTTCCCTTATGCCACTTAACTTTAATCAGTGTTGTATCTGGTGCCTGATGAAAGCACACAGTATAATACATTTTCCTCAGCACGCTGCATTGCCTCCCTGCCAGTCCTCTTGTCTGACCACCCGTTGCACAATTAATCTGCCAGCAGAGAGGCCACCAAAATTTTTCAGTTACTTACTCCAAGTTTAGCCACTAGTTAGTGTTACAGATCACTTCTCCAACAGGTCAGGACTACCCTTGAATTTCCCAGGACTGACTCTCTGTATGCTCTGTACCTCCATTTCTTCTGACTTGTTCCAACTTTAGTCACTTGAGTTATCTGGATATTGCTAAAAATCCCTAAGGCTGCAGCTGTATTACAGACCATATCTGCAACTTGCCTGTGTCTTTTGCTCCTTCTTTTTGGGTTCATTATTCCTTCCTTCCTTCCTATAGCTGCTTTGCTCCTGCTGTTTTTTGTATGGCGGCGAAGGACACTGAATATTCCACTTTACAAAGAAAGTAATTTACTTCCAGTGAATAAAACCAGCTGGTTTTTCCTTACTTTAAGTAGTAAAGAAAATATCCCTGGGCTTCTTGTTAAGTTGTATGAATTGTTGTCCATAAAGGGTATTTACAGCATAAAAAATATACTGCCTTGCTGGTCTATCCAACTCAGGGGCACTGAAGGACTGATTAGTATTGACAGAAAGATACATTCATATGAACCACTGAAAAGGCAGCGATGGCTTTTTGGTCACTGCAGCTTGGGCTTTTACATAGGTATTTCAGGGTGCCACTCAGGAAGTGCACCTATAATTTCCAGCCATGTATGATCATAATGGATGTGATGAAGACATTGGCCAAGGAGGGAGGGAGGAAAGAAACTGTTTATGGGCCCTCAAACTCTATTTTATGGCAGCAATTCAAATGTTTGGAGGTTTTTTTTCTTTTTTATCCCCTTTTTCTCTTCTTTGCAGACCAGTAGAAAACTTTGGTGCTTTTTTATCACTTTAATGGAAAGTAATCAATGCTGTGTACCACTACAGTGTTATGATAAAAATACCTCAGTTACAATATTTTGCTGTCAAAGATACTTTTAAGTGACCTCCAACGGTTAGCCTTCCTCAGGTACTTTCCTTCTGTAGCTTCATTGTATTTTACGGCATATATTTTGCACCAGAGAAATTCTGATTGGCAGATGATATGGACTAGCTGAAAGAGAGGGACATTATTCTGTTTTTGTTTTAAGCACAGGTGGTATGTCCACGTCTAACTTCCAATATAATCAGCGGAAGCAACGTATCTAAATCTCTTGTGTGCTGATGGAAGAATTGCCTCTATAGCTGTTTCAGTGTAAAGCATAAAGTTTATTGAAGAATGCAGTAATTAAGAACTATGGTTCCTAATACTTAAAATTTTAGTGATTGTACAAAAATGAGGCCTCCAGCACTTTAAATTATAGTTTGTAGAGACATTTCAACAAGTGACTTATTCTTTCTTGAAAGCTCCTTTATTACTTCCTTGTAAGCATTTGTTAGATTTGGATTTTGATATGGAGATCATCCAGAAGGACAAAAAATTAATAGTTTATTCAATAGATGCTGTCACTTATATACTCTTGTGCTTTGGAAATAGAAATCAGAAAGAGTTAGGAGAAAGCTAGCAAATTACGATGTGGTCCTACCAGTGTTATTCCCAGACTTAGCAACCTGACTAAGACGTTAATGCCGTTCATATGAATGATGTCTGTATCCAGCTGAGAAACAGCTGTTCTTTACAGTCTGAAGCACACAGATGCACCCAAATACTAAAGAAGATGATAAAACGTAAACATTGTCAAAGCAAAGGCGTACAAATGCATTATGTTATAGAAAAAGTATCTACTGTCCTATGAAGTGCTTGAAAGCCGGTATGCACAATCTTGTCAGAAGCACCACAGAGTCCAAGTGATAATGTTTGCCAAAAAGAGACTGTTTTGATGACTGGGAAGCGTATACTGGTGCATTACTGAAAAGGCAAACTTCTTTCTGATGTGTAAATTTGAACGAGTATTCAACGTTTCGGCTATGTATTTATGTGCTGTAACAGTACTCATGTATTTTCCAGGGTTTCCAGTTTCATTTAATAAGACAAAAAAGAAAAGCAAGAAAAGTTCAAGTTTATAGCCAGTATTATTGCAGAGCTGTTTTGTTAAAAGGTGAAAAAATACCATCAAAACGATCCAGAGATGTTGACTTGAGTTCTCAGAAAGACTGAAACTCTCTCTCTGCACTAACTGGATAATTAATGTAAGGTGATCCTTGAAGGAAAGGACTCAATTTAAACATTACAGAACCAAAATTTAGGCATCTGATTTCTGTTTGCGTGTAACCATGGGCTGTGTGAGATGTGCCAGGTTATCCTTTTGGTTGTTGTACCGCGGGGATCTGGATTTCCCACAGGTCAGGTCTTGTGTCTGCCAGCAGCAGCAGTACGTCCTGGAGATGCTGGGGTGTCTCAAATGATGCTGGGTATCTTCATTTAAGCAGTGGGGTTGGGCAGGTAATACCTAAGCTCCCATTAGTCAATGGGACACAGTCAGTAGAGCCTAGAGAGCGATGAAGCTCAACGTAAGGGGCTGTGTGCTGGCTGCTCCCTGACTTGCTTCTTATATTGACTTTTTTTTACTCGATCCCTGCTGACAATAATAGGACTTTAGACACCCGACACTCATATAAGCACCTAAACGTAGGCATCCTAATCTTAAATTTCATCCTTCTTGTAACATCAGCCTTGTCTACTGTGTTACTGGTTGTCAGTGTGAGTAAGAAAAGCTGGCAAGAATTATGGTATTAAATTTTTGTCTGCTATTTCCCAAGAGCCAGGACATTTCTTGTGGGTCAGGATGAATGGCTGAGTACTAGAGTTTAATCAGCTTACCTGAGATTGATTTATCTAGAATAAGACAAGGCACAGAAGTCAGAGCTTGGGGAAAAATGACCATTTTTATTTTCCTAAAATTAAAGTTTCAAAAAAGCTTGGGTTATTCTGATCAGGGTAATTGTGGCATCAGACTTAGGTTGATGTCAGTATTTCAGTCTCAGTGCATCCTTGGAGAGGCAGTCTGTTGTCTGGATCAAGAGAAAAAGTATGCTTAAATGAATTGGGAGATACCTGCTTTCTTTTTTTTAAAGGTTAGTCCAGCCAAGCCAATACTTTTGAAACATGTGAATAAGAATTGCAAAAATGCTGATATCAGTGTACAGAAGATTTATGAATCTCTGTGTGGAGTGGAAGGCAGACATAGATAAAGCCAGCAAGGTTAAATCATGCTTTGCCTGTAACTGTCAGCGTGGTATCAATGTCAGTGTCTTTGACTGCAAGGTCCTTCTGAGCTCTGTAGGCTATGGTGCAAACATCAGCTGGTCAGCTACTACTTACACCATTCCTTGTTTTGTAAAAGTTGCTCTAAATAAATTTAGTCAATAATGAGATCTTGTACTGAAAAATACACTGATTTCTGTTGTTGCGATATATTTTTTGGCACAACTGATTCTTCTCCCCTGACTGCACTGGGTATTTGCTTCAGTGCTCAAAATAAGGACCGAGGCTCATTCTCCACTCCCTTAACATGCGTTTAATGCCAGCATGGGGACATTTCCTTTAGTCTTGTTGTCATAACCTCACTGGTCTTCATCCAGCACATGGCTGATTGTAAAGAAAAATCAGGCTAATTCAGTATTCCTAACAGTTCTTGTTAACAGTCTTAGCATCCTACACTGGTTCTTTCATATTTAGGAAATCAGTTCTAAATTATTTAGACCTTTGAGGTGAACAAAAGTTTAGAAGGTTGTTTTTTTGAGAAATATAGCTGGATTTAGTCTCTTTTCCTGGTAGGTAGTTTTGGGTTGCTATATTTAGGATTTTTCTATATAGTTGTGTTTTTAAAAGAAGATACATTTTTCCATTTAGAGAGAACTCTATGGCTATGTGACAGTATAATTTGTAAAAATCAGTGGGGAAAACATCAACTCCTAGAGGAAAACGTGAACACGTTAGAAAGTTATTTTCAAAACTCTGCTAAAATTTAGTAAACCGTGTTTTAGAGGCATTATCCTCTGTAGGCAGGAGTTTAGGAGTGGAGGGAGAGACAGTTATCAGCTAGGATGTTTCTGTGGACTCCATTGCTGCAGTGTTTCAGCTCCTCAAAACCTTTAATGAGATTTTCTTCAGATAACTACTGATTGCTGTTAGATTGGATTGGATTACATTAGATTAGTGTTACTCCACTTTCACAGACAGTGAAACTGAGAAAAAAGGACAGCAAGGATCGGATTTTGAAAGATACTTAGTCACTTTTGTATTGAAACAGGACATTTGGTAGTCACTGCAGAAGTGTCTGCCATTACATGGGAGGTGAGAGTTCTTTATGCAGTTTTTCGGATTTGGTTTTTGCTTGGTTTTTTTTTTTTCTTTTTTGAGCATTCCAGGAGTGCTTTACTGTAATTTAGGCCATTGAACTTTGAAGCCCACCTAACTTTCCCAGATTCATCTGGGCAGTCTGTGGAAGAGCAAAAGGAAGAAGTCCAGGCTTCACCGTTCTCTATCAATAAACCAACTGCTCTGGCTGGCAGAAGGAAGGTGAATACGGATGCCCAGAATTCCTATGGGATGAATACAGAACATTATTAATTGTTTAGTATTTGTAAGGTCACAAGCCTGCAAAGGCGGGTTTCTGGTATCTCCTGTTTAATCTGGTCAGGTCTGATGGCTTTCTGCATGCCATGCCTGTGATATGTGAAAAGATATGGTTTCTTGACTTGGCTTCTGCTGAGCAAAACTCCTCCATGACATTTAATTAGCTCTAGTTTGCAAAACCCTGAACAAAAGTCACTAAGAATCCCCTCCTTCACTTTTACCCTATTTTTGCTGCATGCAGAGAACAGGCCAGAGGACTGCATAGCATCAAGCCCAGTTTTTTGTTCACATGGACTCATACACACTGCGCTAATCATTAGATTGCTCTGCTGTTCATTAAAATATTTTAATAATGGAATTTTGGCAGTTTTTACTCCTTGTAACATTCCTGTTTTCCTATTTCCTTCATTATATGAAGGAAAAAGGGCAGTGGAAGTTTTTGGAATACATGCATGCTTAATTTTCTGTTCGCTGTCTTGTATCCTCCTGCCTTGCTGTGGCTTGAAATGAATTTTAAATTTTTAGAGCAGTGATATGCACCATTAAAGAATCTTGCTGTCTAACCAGACACAGTGCTTTTGCAAAGCTACCTCTTCCTTCAAATAAAGATCAGAAAGATAGCAGACTGAGAAAACCACGCTGTTTAGGAATGAATAGCATGTTTTATTGAGCCAGAACAAGGTAGCCGCAGTGATGAAATATTGGTGTGCATCATCTTCACTTGTGCACTGGTTGCACTCATGGATCAATAGTTGGCAATAGTTGGCTGCTAGTTTAAGATCATAGCCATGCCCAGTGCTTGAGGGCAAAGTTTCAGAAGAAAATGTGAGTGTTATATGAGCAGTTACAGCGTATTTTGACCTTGATCTTTGGGTATAGCCAAATACCATAAGAGAAATTCAGGAAAGCACAGAGAAGATGTGCTCTAAGGCTGCTCAAGCAGAAGGTAGCTTCCAGCATCCCAAGAAACTACTGCAAGAGCCAGAGACTAGTAATAATGGACCTGTTGAGTCTCAGCACTGTCATAGTGCTGAAATGTTTGAGTTAGGTTGGAACATAAGGTACCAAACACTGACATGCCATTCTCAACAGAAAGCCACCCTTTCTCCTCCCCTCTGGGTGACCTTTGTGTGAAACCTTGAGGAGTTGCAGCACTGTATTTTTGCAGCCAACATGACTTTTCTTAGTAGGGGCCTTCTTACTCTCTGGGTGGCTCCCAAACATTGCAACACCTTCCTGTGGCAGCGTGTCACGCAATGCACGTCCATGCAGTTCCAGCCTAGCAATCTCCCTGTGCTCTTTGCCCCTCACAGGATTCCAGTGTTGGAAATCCTGATCTCCAGGGAGTCAAGTCAAGAAGTCTTCACATATCAATGTCAAGTAGAGGCTGTTGCACAATGTGCAATATTTAGTGCTCCATCCACCTCCTGTGCTACTTTTAAGGCTCTTTCTCTCTACTTGCTTTGAGCAGAAGGTCCGAAGCCTGACTGAGAATCAGGACTGTTCTGCTCCCTAATTTGGTTTCAGCTTTTGGCAGCAGCAAATTAACTATTTTCTAATAAAACTCAGATATAATAGGAAGTTGCATACTGAATTCTGTGCCTTTCTCTTCTTTAACTTCCTTAATTTTTCCTGTGTTTTGGAGAAGCTACACTTTTTTTTTTCCTCTAGGGAAAATAAATGCTGTTCGTCCCGACTACTCCATTTTTGCCTGTCCCTTGATTTGTAGCCTGGGCTGCAGTTTCAGTTCAGTTTGTGCTGATACGGTTAGCACTTGTGGTGGGTTTGTATGTTTTCAAGATTAGAACCAGTATCAAGCTATCTTTTTTAAGTCTTTTCAGCTTTTCAACCCAGTTCTTGGCACCTCTTTGGTAGGTTGAATGGCCAATATTTGCACCTGTTGACTGCTGCCTTGGCATCTGAGGAGTTTGGGTTCCTAACCTGAGATTGGCACTGTGAGGGGACTGTTTCCAGTTAACCTCCCACAGGAGAAGAACGAGGTCATTTATTCAGCAAAGTTACGTAGCTGCATATAACTTTTAAAATTCCTAAGCCAAGTATATATACACTTGTTTTTTCACTGTCGAATTAATCTATTTAGATATTTTTAAAAATAGCTCCCTTTCATAAGAGGAAAGCATTTACTGTGACATCCATTTCATTTTGCCCCTTTCCATCTGAAAATGCTTAAGTTGCAACCTGTTTGGTTTTCACTTACTTCTGTAACTCTCTTTTAAAGTTCCTTTCATGGTGAACTGCAGAAGGAAAAAAAAGTAAGACAAGACATGGAGAGATTTTATATACTAAGGAGGCTACTTCAGACAAGAAATTAACTGGCATTGTGCAGCCATCAAGAAAAGAAAATCAGGATATGTGAACTGAAGATGGGTCTTTGAAAATGTGGTTAACAGGCAGAGCTTGAAAGGCTCCCACTGCAGCTGACTGGGCTGAAGGCTGATTTGATCCTGGGTCCTAAGCACTTTCCTTACTGCAAAATGAAATGAGGACTTTGGTTCCTCCATCCTAAGATTGACAGGTATGGGGTATTATTGCTCTGCGCTGGTCAGAGGCAACCCAGAAGTCTCTTACATAAAGGTAGTCTGTGATTTTCTTAATTTATTTTTTTGACATACCAGTACCTACTGAATTTCTGGGAGGGCATTTATCAGAAAAAGAATGTGAATGCTTCGCATCACAATGAAACAAATTCTCTAAGGTGCATTGAAGATCCCTGACTGTTGTGACTCATTACAGCTGTGCAAAGCTAATGAGTAATGCTGCCAAACAAACCCTCCACTGCCTGGAAGCAGCCTGTTTGAGAGGGGTGAGCGACTCCCGCAGGTGCATGGCTACTGAAATCAGCCCATGGCTACTGCTGACCACAATCTTAGGATTTAATTCAGCTCACTGGTTGTTAACTCAAACATAAAAAATAGTACCTATCTGTATCATTATTTGTTTGTGCAAGAAACACACATGGCCAAATTTTTTCCTGGTCCGAGCGCTGTTGGGGTCAGTGGAAATGTGCTTGTTCGCACTGGTAGAAACTTTGGCACAGCTTTGTCATCAACAGCCAGACACCCCCAGAGAGGGCTCAGGCATGTGCTGAGAGCTGCTACTGCTCAGCACCAAGAGGGAGAACATCTATGGAGGTGGAGGACTGGTTGGATCTACTCCAAAGTCCAGTCATCCAACAAATGAAATGGTAAGACAGAGAAAAACAGCTACTGATGCCTCTGCAGATTAAAATACTGGGAAAGGGTCCTGCTCCACAAGTACCAAAGGCATACAGATTGACTTCACTGTGGCTCAGGGGGCTAAATCTTCTTTGAGTACCTGGGCAGCCGTCCAGCAAAAGCCGTATTTGTGCTCTACACAGCAGATTTTCCTTGGTTCATCCTAAAACATTGCATTTCTGGGGTATATTTTATGCATATGAAACATCGGTAGAAAAGCCAAGTTGAAGAATTCATGGATACCTTCTCAGACAGGGTTGGGAGGTCTCTGTCTACATTGGATTTTTCTAACTTCTCCTTTTTCAGTCTCAGACACCCAAAAGCTTGGGGTTTTGACAAACCTTGCAGACCAGCAGGTCTATAAGGCACAAGGTAATTTACTTTCTTTCACCAGTGCAATTTTTCACTGTGAGAAGAATTATGTGTGTCCTTTGATACATAAAGTAATTCAGCATCCTACTGTATGTTAAAAATTAGAGATTAGCTCAGGCTGTAAAATCCATTTTTTTTATTCTTAGGTTTTCCTATCTCATGATTTTTGGGGGCTAAAGATACCCATGGAGCTGGCAAGGTTCAAGCGCTGTCTGGTTCAAGTACTGGTGGGCTACTGGGGGACACTGGCCTCCTTAGCTTGCCTCAGAGAAGTTTTGGGCTCCTCTGTCATTTGTGCTGGTGTATATCCTCTCTTGAAAATAAGTATTTAGTGTTCCAAATACTCTCTCTCCTCACTTTTCTAATTTTTGCAGGTTAATTACAGAGATTTATGGTGGTTGATTATGCAGGTTACTTGCTCTTGAGTTTTTGACCTGGAAACATTAGTTAATTGGTGGAGTCTGAGCTTCCTTTCTTCTTCCCTTCTTCCTTCTTCTTCTTCTTCCCTTCTTTCTTCTTCTTCTTCTTCCCTTCTCTCTCTCTGTATTACACTGTATTACACAGATACAGTGTATCTACACTGTATTAAGTGTAGATTGTTGACAGGTTCAAGTCTGGTGATATCAAGGTCTACTTCTATTAACAAAACCCTTCCTCTTTATTTCTAGAGATGGGGTTTGTGCTTTGGGAAATGAAGGCTGTAGGTTCAGTGCCACCTTTTACAGGAGCTTCTCTAGTTTCTAGTGTGTTTTATTTGGGGATTTAGATGTATGCCACTCATAATAGAAAAAATTCAGTACTTGTTTGAAAGCTGCAGAATAAAGTCAGGCATGGTAGCACTTGAACCTGTAATACAGGCTGTCCGTGTGTTCATGTGACTAATGGAAGAACAGAGACTGCATCTCAGTACCAATGCAGTGCATTAGCCTGGGATTCAGTGCTGACTAAACTGGCACAGTTTAGCTTGAAATATTTGAAGGCAGAGCTCTGTTGACTGGTCCTGAAGTTTTTCTCATGGTACTGCTCTTGCTCTGGGCACATCAATATGCATGGAAGCAACCCATACCCCTGCCATGCACATAAATCTAATGCAGTAGTAACAGAGATTTTTTTTTCCCTCATAATATTGAGAGAAACCCACTTCAAGTCTCACACTAGCAGACTGCAGAAGTGATTAATGGTGTAATTGGATCCAGCTCTTTTTTCGACTCATTCAAGTTTTTTACACAAGGAGCCAGAACGCGTAAAAATCTATAAAGGATGAGGTTTCAATTCTGCATCTTTTTTTGTGTGCATGAGTCAACTGCTGAGACTGGAGCTGATTAAAAATCAGAATTTATCTTTCCTCCAGAATTTTGTCAAAAGTGATATGATTGCATAAACAGAGATGGTTTTCTCAATCTGGCTTTTCCTGATGGAAATCTGTTCCAGTGGAAATCTTCTGCCAGATCTTGTTGAAGAACATATGGATCCTAAAACTGCTATGACTGAGCAATGAGGCAGTTGTCTGCTTGTGCATTTAAAAAAAAACCCAACAAAAAACAACTAAAAAATCCACAACAATAACAAGAAGATTCACTGTTTTGGGACTTAGCTTCTCTTCATACCTCTTCAGTTTCAGCTTTCAGTCTGAGCAGCTTTCCTGAGCACTGATCTTTGTTTCTAGGAAAAGAGTTTTAGCACGTATGTTGACATGCACATCTCACTAGAGCAAATGAAGCATTACACAAAACTAGATTCAAGAAAAAATAAAATAAAGAAAATAAATACATTTATTACCTGTGATGGAAAGCTGTAGGTGTGTGACAGAGGCATATTCAAACTGAAGATGCAAAGCCTGCTATCAGGGAGCTGAATGTGCTGTCAGATATACAAAAACACTGTAGAAGGCAGCACATTCATAGTAACTTTCAGAGAGATAATATATTCCAGATTAAAAATCAAAACAAAATAAAACAAAAAACCCACAAAAAACCCCCAAGCATCCTAATATATATCCTTCATTTGCTTGCACCAAATTAAATAATGGAAGTATACCTTCTTACAATGAATATATGTCTTCTAACAGCAATGCTGAAATATGATTATTGGCTCAATTATTTTCTTTTGAGTTGTTCAAGTGAATTGGGCTTGTAATACAGTTAATTAAGCAGGTTAAAGTTTGTGGGGTTTCGCCAGCTTTCATAGCATTTCTCCCAGCACGAGTCATCTTCAGCTAAAAATCCTTCAAGGAGAGTCAAGTGTTGGCAGGAAGAAGTTGCAGTTCCTGTGGGGTCTCAGCTAGAGTCTTGAGTTAAAGTAGAAATGTCACTGGTTAGCTGTAGTATAGAAGCAAAGATGATTCCTTCCCAATGCTGACATCCCAGATGTGTTTCTCACATTATTTGAAATTCATGGAAATTAGATATTTATAGCACCGTGCTCATTAATTTGAATAGAAATGGAGTCCCAAATAGTAAGCAAATGTTTTCAACTTTCATGTGCTCAGTTGCATCAGCCTATTCTTAGCTTATTCATTCCAGGTTGTGATCAAACTGGATTAAGATGTGCACATTCATGACAAGTTTGACTCAGTGCCTCGAAGGGTGGGAGGATAGTTAACTGATTTCCACTGCTATCAAAGTATTTGCTTGTAATTAGCAATCAGAAGCATGAAAGGATTTTGTTGCAGCAGGGATAAATCTTTAAATAATGCTGACACGTTTCCCAGAGCTTGCCTTACTGGCCTCTGTGGTTAAGGCAAATGAACAGAGTTAGAGATGAACCAAAGGAAAAAGTGGCACTGGAGATAAAGAGGCAAAATTAAAACCTCTTTTGTGAAGGTGACTACCACAGAATTGCTTTGCATTTGAATTGCAGTAAGCTTTTTATTAAAAATGTGTGCTAGTTGTTTTTTAGACTGCTCCAAGAGAATATCCCTACTGTTCGTTGTTCCCAAAAAGAAACAACAAATAACATGTGAAACATGGAATCAGAGAGGCAAAGTGTTTTGCTCACCATCTTATTGCAGGTCAGTGGCAGAAGGTGGGGTGAGGCTTGTAGATCCCCAGTTCCTACCGCTTGGACATTACTGGCTCTTCTCCATTGCTGCTGCCTGGAAGGGGGCAGGAAGAGCCCCAGCTGGCTTTCCTGGGGTGGTTTTAATCCTGAGAGCTGTTGCTGATGAATGGTAGGGATGACCTGGGTGCCTCTGGCTGCTGCTGCTGAACTCAGAAATGGCAGATGTAGCTTCGGGCATTCAGTCTGTCTCTGTTTTGAGGAATGCACATGTGACCTGGAGTACAAGCTTGGAACAGCTCGTTAGGGGAGGTCTTATATGGCTAAATGCTAATCGTGGTAGGAGGTTTTTCTATGCCTAAAGGGGACTGTCTCCAGCTGACCATGAACTGCAGGGGAATAAGTCCACCTGAGTGTGCAGAAGAGATTTCAGCTGAGCTCTGGAGAAACATGAGTGCTGCTCTCAGCCTCGGTGCAACCAAGGGCTCTGGCATGGACCAGGAAGGTGGAGGGCCCCACTTCAACTCTCTGGTAATGACCATCACCTTAAATGAGCTCTGATCTCTTGTGGACCAAGTCCATTGGTTCTCTGTCAACAGAAGCAGGGACTGAATTACCTGGTGTGGCCTGACACCTGGATGCCAGGCAGCTGGCTGAAAGTCCTGTACTGCTGTGGTACAACTTGTTCCTTTCCCTGCTCCTCATGTCAGAGCACTCTTCAGATTGCTACCCTGTAATCTGCCAGGAACAGTTTCTGGGCTGAACATCGGTGGGATTGAATTAATTGTCCCTGGTATCCCCAGGCACAGAGCTCCCTTCTCTGTCGCCGCTTCCCTATGTGGTCTCTTCTGCAATGCCTGGTCCTTATGGAGAGGCGGCAGGAGAATGATACATGATGTCCCCGTGCAGAATGTTTCTGTTCCCTTAGACTGATGGGCTGCCTCAGCTCCTGTAGTTTAAATGTGCCTGGGACAATTCTCAGATGCTGAAGCCATCTGGCATAAACTGCCAGCATCTCTATTGCTAACCTCTTGGAGTCTCCCAAAAATGCTGCAGATTGCTTTTCAGCAATGGGCCAGCACCTGTGTTAACTCCTAAGCTGGACCCAAGAGTGGCTTGTGGGAGCACTAGCTGGCAAAGGCCAAAGTCATGCCTGTGACTGTGGTAACTAATTAACATTATAAAGGCATCAGAGTGCCCATGAATGGTACTTGACAGCAATTATTTTATTATCACAGAGTCACGTGGCGCTTTCCATTTTTTCTTTCAGTGGACCAGTTGCACAGTCGTGCCCAGTGTTCTGGAAGCAGGAAGATGCCAACATTTGGAAGACCTTAGTGAAGAGAACAATATTTTATTAAAATCATGCCATTTTCTGATTTCTCTGCATGGCTCCAAGCCAGGACTAAAATCCAGAGGAAATCGTCTCCTGAAGTGTTTTGCTTACTCTCACAAGTCAGTAAATAGTTTCATGGCATCTTTAGAAAATGGAAAAAATGAAAGGACTGAAAATGAGCACTGGTATCCCAAAGGCATCCTGGCTTGTTTTCAGTGTCTTCTCAAGGTAGCCATTCTATTACTTAGATACTGGAGTCACTTGGGCAGAGCTTCTTTAAAGATCCATGAATGGATAGACTATGTGTCAAAATGCAATTTAAAAATAAAAAAGACACATAATAAAGCCAGTATCATTCTATAATTCTTAGTACCATTAAACCAGTCAGCAGGGGATATAGAAGTCACCCAGGAAAGAAAAAGCATGATAGTTTTTTAGAAGAACATAGGCTGCTAAATTACTTTGCAGCTTCCAGCCATCTGGGGAGAAAAATAAAGTATGCTCATCTCTGCTTGAACTGATGAATTGAAACTACAAAAACGACGTGAGTTTTTGTATTACTGGCCTGCATGTCAGTTCAGAGCCCAGAGCTGGTGGATTCTGCGTTGACTGAGCATAGTTAGCACAGCATATGTGTTGAGAACTTGCCTCTGTGACATACTCTGAATAACTTTGTCCTGGTGCACGTGGTTGCTCAATGGCATGTACAGAGAGAAAGATGATTAGTCTGGTTTCGTGGGGAAATTAGGTGTTATGTGATCACAACATGTGTGAATGCACACTTGCTTCTCCTGCTGCTCCCCAGTAGTTTTTTTAATTCAGCTGGCCAATATCAGCCAGATCTGATTAAAGGCCCATCAGGCTTCATGAAAATCAGTGGCTTCATAGAGGAGACAGACTCTTTTTGTGCCTCTGCAATATAAAAGGCTGCAGTATGGATTTACTCACTGGGACAGTGGAGGCACTGTACAAAGGAGAATTAATAGGAATCCTCAAGCCAAGGGACAAGCATTAATGGGAGCTGGTACCTTGTTAGTCATCAGAGGATCTAACCATCAGCCACAGAGCCATGGAAGACCAGACTTCAACAGCTTTACTGCTCCTGGTTTTTCTTTCTCTCTGCTCTTCCAGCCAGCATTATAATGGTATTCTAAGAGCTATGGGTCACTAATAAATAAAGAAGATATGGCAGCCTGTTTAAGACTTATGGAAAGTGGGTTAATAAATAACTAGCAAAGAAACTGCCATCTAGGTCATGCTGCCTTCCTGAGGCAGCAATGTAACAGAGAAGCATCATGTCTCTACATCTTCTTTTGAACTTGTGGACATTCCTGC
>NW_010179076.1:23715-39896 GCF_000695765.1 Mesitornis unicolor
CTTTGTGGGTGAGGAGCAGCTGTTGCTGTGAGGATAGCAGTTATGGACCTTCTGTAACACAGCCTGTCACTTGTGCCCTCAGGACCAGCAGATAAAAGGGAAGTGTGTACTTTTTAGCAGGTCTTGCTCATTTTTGGAGTGAGCAGGTTATTTGTAAAGTCTAATGAGTTGCTACGAGGAGTGGGATTCCGTGGGCAAATGACCCCTGTACAAAGACCCAGCTTGATGGGTCTTGTGGTGAACCAGAGGAGGCTGAGCTTACACCCACTAATGGCTCCAGTGATAGCACAAGCAGAAACAAAAGGAAAGGAGTTTCTGTAGGAGCAGGTGGGAAGAAAAAAATACCTGTGTCCAGACTTAGCATCCTCTGATGCCTTTCAATAACACAGTTATATGTGCCAGAATTAAAAGAGAAAAAGAAATTAAAACAGCTAATGAGCAGTTTGAGGCACACTCACAAGATGTGTTTATAGATGTGCACCTGTTGTTTACTTAGATACATCTTCAAATAAGGACTTCCACACTTTCTTCTTTCGCGTGAGAGGAGCTCTATGTAAGCATTCATGAAACTATCCCACTATCATCCTTTTATAATTCTTCAAATTATTGCTCCTTCAGGGTCCTCTGCTGAAAGGAGCCTTAGATCAAGGTCTACATCTCACATGTGAGTCTGTGTAAGAAGATCACACTTGGGATCTTTACTCTTGGGTTGAGACTGTTTACAAAGGTGGGTTACTTTTGACCAGGACACATTCAGAACTTTGAAACGGCTTCTGTTGTAACCTCAGAGAGATGATGGACTTGGTGGTGGTTAGGAGCTGTTTGTGTAGTTCATTGGTTGCAAGAAGGGGCAAGAATTCAATAAATAACCAAACTTTGGGCTGAATGTCCTCAACAGAATTTTTTTTTATGAATAATACCCAACATTGAGACTCACATCTGTCAGCTTTTATCTTTTGCTGTTTGTGAGTTTCTCATCCAAAGTCTTTTTGTAGTTAATAATTTAAATTTGCAGGCTTACTATTCACTTTGTTTTGCTCTGCCCTGCATTCTTTGAAAAAGCATGGGAGCTTTCCTCGATATGATAACGAAAACTAGGTATAATATACCCAGAGAGGTCTTATCACTTCCTTACAGTGTATAGCAATTATAGTAGCGCTTTTGATTTATATTATATCCCCCTAGCAACCACACTTTCTGTTTGCCGCCTTCATTTCAGCTGCATATTGGACTAACAGCTTTGGGATTTTTTTCTCACAGTAAAAATCCTTAATCTCTTAAACAGCTCCAAATCACTTTCTTGGACAGTGTGCTAAAACTTTTCATTTTTATAATGATTTTTCTTTTATTATTATTACTGCTTTTTTTCCCCTCCTGTTACTTTCTTCATTTTTGCATAAGCTTTAAGCTTCTCTGCTTTATTGATTTAATATCTGACTACAATTTTTAGATTTCAGAGGTTGATATAGGTACTCTGTGTCTACTCCAAGTTGGTATTTGCAAACTTACCCACCTTATCCAAGTCTTTCGTTCAGAGTGCATCCTAGCACTCAGAAGTTTACTCCATCCACAGTACTTCCAATCTTTGTGCTGTTGTTGAATTTCTGCTGCGAATGCCTTGAAGGATAAGTAGAATTTCCCGGCTCCTGCTGTCCACACAGAAGAGTTCATTTCTGTTGGAAGTGTGTTAATTTATTGTGGTGTTCTAAATTTATGTATAAACAAATGTTAATTTGAGAGCAGGCAGCTTTTATAGTGACAGAGCCCTCTGTAGGGGACTGATTCTAATTTCATTTCTTTATTTCTATTTCTAGAACACAGCTATCACTCAGTCCCTAGTCAATGTGAAGGCAGGTGGGGGCAGCCACAGGCAGGACTCAGTGGGTGTTGAGATGTGACCCAGCCAGTGCTGATGTGGGAGCAATTTTGTTATGCTCCAAAGGCATTTTTCCCAGTCCTGACCTCTCCATGCTGTAGTTAATGTCCAGAGGCTCAAACACTAAGGCTTCATCCTGGAAAACAGTATTTTGGCAGGCAGACTAGCCCTGCAGAGGCATTAGGAAAGTAATGGGAGCAAGTGCCAGTGTGTGAGTTAAACTTGAACTTCATCTTTCTGTCACCTTTAAGAATCCCACGCAATGGAGAGGCCAGCCCAGGAGCCTCTTGGAAGCACGCACTAGTCATGAACTTGGGGCTCCTCCTTGCTATCGTTTATCCAGTGGGAGCTGGACTCTTGGAGCCAATATCAGCATCAAAATAAGCAACAGCCTTGATTCGGGCAGCAGATTTGAGCATCAGTGGCACTGAGTAGAGGGGGGTGTGTGTGTATGGGGGGCGTTTGGAAGTGGGGTTATGAGAAATGAGCTTTTCTTTCATGATCCATCCAAAACTATTATGATTGTATCATCTTGGGAAAGTTAGAAGCAATCTTGAAATCAACTCCTTTTGAAAATGTATGTTAAATGTGAGAAGAAGCAGAGAATGAAGTGTATGGGTGGAACTGGGTATTTTTACTGCCGTTTTCAATCCAGGAACCTGCCTGTCTTAAATGAAAGTCTCTGAGAAATTGTCTTGCTTCTGGGGGGCTTACGAGGAGTGGGTTTTATTCCTTTACAATACCATGCTCCTTGTTGTTTTTTAAAGAATAGTATAAAGCCTTAGGTAACTTTAGCACAAGATTTAGTAGTGTGCTCCCGTACTGTGCATGTTTTAGACTGTGACTAATGTACCTTTTGCAAATACTTTGGTGGATTCAAATACAGGATGCAAGAAAACACAAGGAAATCAACAGGTAATATACAAAGTTAAAGCTAGAGTAGGAAAATACTGAAAGATGTCTATGCAGTGTGAGAAAATTAATAGTTCCTGAACTGTACCACTAAATGAGTATATGACATGAGGGTTATGAATGGGCTAGGCAGACTGATCCCATTTCCCCCTCTTTGAATGTCTCTGGAAACAAATAATCTCCTTTTTATACTACTTGTCTGTGTTTATGATTGTGGCAGTTACACTATCAGGAAGGAGACAAGTTTTGCAACAATTTTTCTGAATTTCAATTAACATGGAATCTACTTTACAGTAAATTAAAAAGAATAATCATTGTCTTTATAATTCATGGGAATACATTTTTTTGCTGTGACTTTGGCACCTCAGATACTGCCCCAGGACATCATCTCCCATCATCTTGATTCAAGCAGGATGATTATGGGGAGAAATTTCTGATTTATGTAACATGAAAGGAAAATGAAACCTGTATAACCTGTATAAAAGCTTTGATCAATCTCTGGCTTAATCCTAAAATATTGCTGAATATAACATGTATTTACAGAGAACATATTGTGGAAGATGGCCATATGAGAGGTTTCACAACAGCTACAAAACTTACAGAAGAAATCTCAGATGCATTGGAAATTTATTTGAAAATGTTTCCTGTGCTTCTGTCCAGAATAAACTTTGAAACTATTTTAGAGAAAATGTTTGGATCAGGTGCTGAAAATTTGAAGTAACCAGCAGTAGCAGGGTTTTAAAGAGAATGCAACAACCTGACAGCATGAATGGTCCTGAAAATCTCATGGCTTTAATTTGTATATACTTTCCTTGGAGAGAGATCCTTTCCAATGTGTGTTCCTGTGTATTGCAGGAATTCACACTTGACTTCTTCATATTAGCTGATGATTGGCTTCTTTCAGCCCACACAATTTCAGCATAGGTGAGGAGTAAGACTTAGTATTGCTTTAGTATTGGTGGGCTCCTGAATAAACAACTATCCCATTATCTTGGTTGTTTCCCACTAACTACTGACCCTGAAATTCACAGCTCAGATTAGAAAGATTAAAACCAGGATGGAGAGGAACATCAGATGTTCAGGTACAGTGATACTTTTCTACAATTCGTCTCGTTCTGTCCCTCTCAGCCATTTCTGCTGCCCTTGCCTTAAATCAGTGGGAAAAAATATGGATTTGTATAGCATTTAGTTATTGTATTCATCTCCAGGGTAATTGCATGTCTTTCAAGGCTCAGAAGTCTTCAGGGCTTTTTAACTCATGCTGTGTCCTGGTACAGTGGAAGGATGATAACTCAAGGTGACATATTTGAGAAGCAGTGACTATTAGTTAACTGAAGAGAGTTTGCCTTTGGCGAGAGTCAGGTCACGTCAATGGTACTTTTGAAAATCCCACCCTCTGTCTGTACCACACATAGCCTTGAGGTGTAACTGTCACAGGCAGATAAAAAAACCCTGGATATTATAAACCACTGATAATCTATGGCTATGTATGCTTTTCATTTTCATCTTTATAATTTTGATGTTTGGATGGTTTAATTCAATTTGAAGTGTTTGTGGGAGTGGTGCTTGGTGACTGGAACTGCAGACTTTTAAGCGTATACTTGAAGAAAACTTGAATTTGGTCACTCTGACTTTATAAATTCCCCAGTCAGACTTTAAGCCAGGAGGCAGACTGGAAGAAGCAGTGATGGATGCATCCTTGCTACTTGTCTGGAAAGGAGCAGACTCTTATTCCCAGTTCTGGACCTTCTGCAATGCTGAGGATAGCTGATTGTGCTGTT
Organism: Mesitornis unicolor; assembly: GCF_000695765.1. Lineage (NCBI taxonomy): Eukaryota > Metazoa > Chordata > Aves > Mesitornithiformes > Mesitornithidae > Mesitornis > Mesitornis unicolor. Next base: position 28,285 of record NW_010179076.1, read on the forward strand.
CTGCTGTCCTACCGAAGGATGGTGGCAGCGCTCCAGAAGGATATTTTGCAATGATTGATGCTTTTCTTTGAGGACTGTGCACAAAGTCTTCCAGTCCTCCCTGGATTTCCACAGCACTGTAGTCTCACCCTACCCCTGCATAAATCAACTCAGTTGTGCTGTGGGGAAGCTGTCCTGCTCCAGCGGCAGCCCTGATGTCATCTCTGTCTGTCTCATTAGCTGGGGAGATAGCTGAACCCAGGTACTAGCTTGGTAAAAGTTATATCTGTAGGAAACTTTCTGTTTTCCTTGGGAACTCTTCCATGTTGCACTGCTGATAAATTACCTGTCTTTCTCACCACTTCCCATAGGAGAAACCATCTTATCACCCTGACCTTTGCAGAACATCCCCTTCTGCTTCACAGGTGCACACTGCTTTTTCTCTCAGATGGTCTAACTGATTAAGATACTTCGTTAAATTCTGAACAGCTGTTCTTAGCTTACATTTGGGTTTGAAGATTGGTGTTTCCATGTCAGACGTGAAGGTTTTTGTGTCCAGAAACTTGACAATTTTTCTAACTTTATCAATTGGTCTACTAAAAATAGTCTATCTCTCCACAAACAGAGAGGCAGGAAGGAAGAACCTGGGTTGCCTTGTCAATAGAAGACAGTTTTCTGCCCATTGCAAACTGCCAACAGAGTCTGCAATTTGAGTTTTCCTTCCTAAGCATAGGGAAGGAAACCCTTCCTAACTCTGAATGGCACATAGCAAACTCTGACACCAAAAAAACGGAAAAAAAACCAAACAACCTGCTTTCCCATCTCTGGGGAGCTATGTGCTTATCTTTGCCAGAAATAGTGCAGGTTTGATGGCTTGATTGTACACTAAATGCCTTCAGTACTTCCTACCTCTATCATTGCAGCATACTTTATCTGACCTTGAAAAGAATTATGCTTTTATACCCAGGAAAAAAAAATCATCTAGTTCAGAATAGAGCTGTAAGCCTCAGCAACATGGTTTACTGAAATCACCTCACCTCTGTGCTCTACTTACTCCACTCACTGCCTATGTAGAGCAGTAAAAGGATTATGCAACTCTCTAATAGTCTGACTGTCATAACAAGCCCCTGAATCAGGTGAGTTTGGTCTAAATTTGGGTTGTTGTGAATGCTTTTCAGATGGCTCTCTGCATACAGCTCCAGGTGTCTCAGTCTGAGAAAAATGGAGATTCATTAAAACTGAATATCAAGCTTTCTGATCTGTTTTTAATAGTCATATTACACATAATTACATTTAGACTTGAAATCCCTAGCAGTCCCTCCTTTATAGTTTGTCATAATTAGCATTGATCTGGACATGCTGAGCAAAAGCTAAAATTTTAGCTTTGCGTTGTTTCATTCTTCCCTTTACTAGAGTAGTTTAAAGGATCAACTTGTCAAAAAGAATAAAAGACTCTCTCATGTTAAGAGTTCTCATAAAAGGCCCTGAGAGCTTCTATAGAGCCATTACTGTCTATTGTGCACAGCAGATCTGTAAAATACTGACATGGGGCTATATTTAATGCACTGAACACTGTTAACATGATTGGGAATCAGCATGTTTTCCTGTAGAATTGGGCACCTTTAGCCTCTGCCTCCAAGAAAGCCCTGCTATTGTGTACTTTCCATTACTTACTTTATTGCTTTGAAATGGTGTGTTTTGTGGAGGAAGAAAGAATGTAGAAATATGGGGGAAGACAGGAGACACTGGCATTACAAGTATGAGTAAGCTCTGTGCCATGACAGTATACATATTAAAAGAACAGCTTAAGGAAAATTCATTTCTATTAAGAGTGAAAGAACTGAATGTGAAGAGACATCAATGAGATGCATAAAATTGCAAGAGACAGAAGAAATAGTGGGTGTCACAAAACTGCATCAAACTGAAAAAAAATGCACAGAAGGGGATACTGAAACTTTGAAGAAAGATTGGTGTGACAACAGCTGCTGTTAAATACTGAGGGGAGAAAACAGTCCTTTCTATACAAAGTACTGCAACCTTTGGCTTTTAAATCAGTTTACAATGGCAGGAATACATCTGCATGCATAGGGGAGAAAAGAACACAGTGGATTTGTGTAAAGGTGATTAAAGTAATTAATCATGGTTTTTTGGCAGTCTTGATCACTGAAAACTTGTGACATTACAGGAGAGAATTTTCCTTTTGTATTATTTTTGCAGCATCATATATGCAGTCTGTAGGACCCAAACTATCTCAAGAAAGACATAACAAGGCCATCTGTGAAACTCTGTGAAATCTTGGCAGTTTTTTCAAACAGCTCCCCCAGCAACCCACCCCATAACTGCAAGAAGAAAAAGAAAATCGATGCCATCTTAAAAAAAAAAAAGAAAATTCTTGCATCAAAAAGACGTTTTGTCAGCAAAGAGAGGAGTCAGTAAAAGTCCACAGAGTCCATTAAGATTTTTGCTATTATTGCCAGTTTTTTTAAGTCTTGCTCCAATACTGTGTGGAACTAAGAAATGCTAAAATAGCTAAGTGGAACTAGTCGAGCTTAAAACGAAGATTAGCTTTTTATGTGTCTAATGAAAATACCCACTGTTAATAAATTAAACACTACACGCATCTTGTTTTTTTCTAATTTCATTGCATGTTTGGAGGGGAATTCATTTCTCCTGACTGAGGGCTGTGAGAGTTACTTTCTGTGGGCGAACGTGTCACTGAAGGGATGATATTCAGGAACAGAGAGAAACCTCCCAAGGACTGCTCATCACCAGCTGAGACATTTAGGTGAAAACTGCTGGAAGTGCCCATTTCTCTCCATTGACAATATCTGACATTGATGCCTGAGGTTAGAGTGTCAGAGGAAATGAGATGAATGCCACCATCAGCCTTCATATTTAATCTTAGCCATCACAGTGCTACTATTGCGGACTTTCAGGCTGTAGTTTATGCTGCTTTCTATGGACTTTATTCAAGCTAGGTTGATTTTTGCAAGGACACTGGCTAAAATTGAGTAACTTAGTGATCCTTGCCATTGATCCTTATGGCTTTTTGCATACCTTTCTGCTTCCTTCTTATTTGCTGTGGATGCCTCTGTACAGCTGTGCTGGTGATAGAGGACCCCCTTCAAAAGCTATGTTTGTGCTGTGGGAGTGATACCACACATCACAGGTGATGTACGCACTTCCTGCCTTGCGGCCAAGCTGGCCAAAGTGGGATCCTAATTTAGCAAGGGCTGAGAAGGTGAAAGCAGTCAGGCAGATAGACTGAGCATAGACACGGGACTCTGGGCATCGCTGCTAGTGCAGTGCCTGTCCAGTGTCCAGGAGCAGGCATGGAACAGGAGAAGAGACTGCAGCATGGCCTCAGAGAAAACAAAACCCCAGATTCTTTCATAAAGGTTTTTGCCAAAAAAGGGAGGGTCAGTACTGTAAGCAGAAGACTCTCCCTCTGAATTGTATTTCAGGACATTACCTTCCCACAGTGTTCCAGGAAAAAAAAGAGATTGTGTGAATATTTTTCTGTGAAGAGGCAGAATGACATCAGTGAAATATCTGACTGTCATCCACCAAAACAAAACATCAAAGACTGTCCTAAGCATTTGGATCAAAAAGAACTTCTAATTTCTTTAGTTTTGACCCTAAAACTTCTATAAATGTTTTTTGATGTTTTTGCTAGTTCTTATCTAAATTTCCATCTTCAATAATGCTGGCTTTTGTCTCTCACTATTGTTGAACATGTAAATCAGGTGATAACTCCTAGTGTAACAACTCCGCTTCTTTCATTTCATGCACCAGTCACTCTGTTACTTGAAAATAAGTGGAAAAGCAGCTTATGATTTTGCATTATCTAAACACAGCTGTTTCAAACTGCATTAACCTACAGCATCAAGATTTTTTTCCTTATGCCTTTTTTACTATTTGATCAATTTATGTGACTGTAGTTGCAGTAGTTGCTGCCCTGTTCAGAAAACTTGGTCTCATTTGTCCGTCTCAGAAGTTGCGTTCTTGGTATAACTTGTCCTCACCTCACAGTGAGAGAGTACAACCATATCAGTATTTTTATGTTCCAATAGCAAATGGTCTATATCCTTGCAGATTCAGGAGCTTAATCTATTTGCAGAACCTTTTACATACAGTGCTACCCCACTAATTCATTTTTTGGGGAACTGAATATACCAATACTGTATGTTTTTTCAAAGATAGACTGCTAGTAATTCTTCTCTCTCTGGAGCAATCCTATTTTGTAAGTACTCTTTCATGCTACAGGAATTCAAATTCATCCATGATTGCTTTCAGATTTTTTGGCATCACTACTGTCACAACACTGTAGTCAAAGTAACCTAAATTAATTTAGGTCTACTGGCTTTAGGAGGAATTTACAGTAATTGATTATCTGTCCTTTATAGTAAATGCTTTTTATGTGTGCTTATTTTTACTTGCTGTATTATCTTGGCACCCAAATCAAAACAGGCAAAGTTACATAATTTTGTCAAATTTTGACCATTACATCCTGGTCATTTGACAAAATACTAGATTTGATCTAATCATCCTGTCATTTGCCTTGCTAACGTGTAAATACAGTTTCTTTCAGTGCTTCCTAGCATGTTTACAGCTGTTTCTCTTGCTTGCAAGTGTTGCCACTGCTGAGAACTTAGTACCCTCAAAACCTATAACCAGAGGTCTTAGGAAAAACCTCTTTCTGTCCTTACTATGTTGAAAACTGCCGTTTATTCTTACTGTTTTATTTTTAACTAGCTTCTAATCCATGGAGTTACTTTATCTCACATCCAATGAATCTGTAGAGCCTGACACAAGCTCACTGAAGCTCTTGTGAGTCTCTTTCTGTTGTCCTTAGAGGGCTTTTGATTAAGACCAACATTTTCCCCATACTGTCCTGTGAGGGATTTTCTAAAAAGAAAAAAAAAATAATAAAATATTTGCTATGTTATCATTGTTAGTCTAATCCATTCTGTTAAGAAAGGACGATATGACTACAGAGGTCTCCCTTCTTCCCTCTGAAATGCCTGATGTACTGAGTGTATCTGTGCTAGTGAGCAACACAGGGCAGGGGCAGGGCCTGACAGCTGCTTGTGGGGTTGTCCATACTATCAGTCTCTTAACAGAGTTACTGGCACAGTTTTCATCTGTCCCTGACCCCAGAAGGGTTTGGGCACAGCTCCAGCTGTAGCAGAGGTTCAATACCTTTCCCCAGTGGGATCTCAGCATATGCTGCCTGTTTTGGCGGAGCAAGGGACTTCAGCTGGATGGATGCAACAGTACTGCTTGGCCTCTGGACAGGAGACCATTCAGTGGGTTATTTTGTCTTTTTGCATAGACATAACTATGCAAGCTGGTAACAAAACAAGCAGTTCTAAGCCATGGATTTTGCATAGCTTAGTGTATCACCAAGGGTTGATGTAAAAGACAATTTTGCACTTGATTGCACAAACTGGATTCCAGAGAGTTGAGTGCCTGAGGAAAAGTTGGCAGGATTGCCACTGATACCTGGACACTAAGAGGCACAGAAGGAAATTCTTTGTATCCAGACTACCCTCCTACTTAGAAAGAAAAGATGTCACCAAAGGGAGAGGCAGGAGGAGAGCTGCCTTCTCAGGAAGCTGGAAGTGATGAACGGCCAGAAATGAGTAAGAACAGCTCCTGTCCTCCGGAGTGCCACTTACCTCCATCATTCATAAATTTATGAACCACCTTACTTCACTATTTTGCTTAAATCTCATCAAAACAGTCAATGCTTGGTGTATAAAGATATGAATTAAAAAGGAAATGTTAAGATTAAGAGTTGTAAGGAAATGCTATGGTTTGCTATGCTCAAAAAAGGCTGTGCAATTTCACAAGGATAGTGTTTTTGCCTTGGCTTACCTTTTTCTTTCACCTCCATTTCTTGTGCTCCAAGAATCTTAGCATCACACCACTTTGCTTGTGCTAATGAGCTCTGTTGTGTGTGTCTTTATAAATCCTTCATGCAAGGACTTTTTATTGGTGTTTGGAAAGTAACATGCGCATCAGTGGCACTGCATAATGGAATCACTCAAAAAAACCCCAAAATTTTGGGCTTAGAAGCCATCAAGATACACCATTCAATAAGGAATTGAATTAACACCTCAAATTCTGTAGGAACGTGGGGCTGTAAAGGTCATCTGGGGCTCAGGCTACACCCCTGCCATAGCCATCCTATGTCAGATAAACCCTTTCATAAACTAATTAACTGATCCATCTTAGAACAAATTAGGTCATTTGTTGCCATTACTCCCACTGGGAAATTGTTCAAGAGCTTCACTTCTCTGTTGCTTTGAAATGTTCTTCTAATTTTCAGCCTCAATTTATTCATGGCTGGTTTATATCCATTTGTTCTTGTGCCAATGTTGTCCTTTAGCTTAAATAGCTCTCCTTCCTCTCTTGTTGTGTTCCTTGATGTATTTATAGACAACATTCATATCTCCTCTGAGCTTTTGCTTTACTAGGCTGAACAAGACAAGCTTGTCTCTTCTCGTAACACTGGCTCTCGGCTGGTGTGATTGCCCTTATCATTCTTCTCAGCACCTGGTCTTGCTTGAATTTGTTTCACTTATGTGTGTATGGTGACAAATACATATAATTGATAATAAGACCAGTCATCTCTATTCAAGGTTCAATAAAGGAGAAATAATCTGCAACAAAAATAGGAAATGATACCTACAGTAGGTGAGATGGCAGTATTTCTTATTTTTGGTAGCATTTATAAAATTCTGAGCTTATTTCAAACATAAAATAAAACCTATTCCATGTGCTAGAAAGTGTACATGTTTCTTTCCCCCCACTATTTGCATCTAGCAATATAGGGGTTTTTGACACTTGTGGCTGATGTTTTCTCCTCCCAGGCAGTTTTTCAGGCCATTGGTTTCTTTCTAGTGTCTGGGCTAGATGCAAAGGACAACATGGGGGAACCTGTGCATTTCTGTGACCGTGTGTCTCTTCAGCAATTTTTTTCAAAGGATGTTTCCCTTTTCTACCCCTCCTTCACGTGCAATTACATGCTGGAAAGGGAGCTGCTATGTAGTTTTGCAGCACACTGACTCGTTACAGCTCACACCACAGGTTTCCTCCTGTCCAGCTGCACAGGTTAGTGGTCTGAACTCTGTCCTCTGCTCAGAAGGGTTGAGAAACTGGGGAAAAGATGTGTCATGTGGCTTGGGACATGGCATGCCAGCAAAGGATCACACAGGGCATGGAGGTCCCTTTGGTCCCTTGAGTAAATCCAGGCCTGGAGACTGGCTTAATCTTTTGTCAAACAGATTAGTTCTATTTCACACTTTCATATGTTCCCAAAAGCACATCCTGGAAGCTTCATTATTTATGATTGTAGTTATTACATTGTGTTTGTTTTAGGGCATGAATCAAAGATGTTGACAGCAGTGTATAAGATACTTATGAAAACCGTTTCAGGGAGTTTGTATTCTGATACTTCAGTACCGCGTAGACTTAGGTATCTATTTCACTTTTAAAAATATATGACTTTGAAAAATACATGTACCACTTAGAAATAGATGTTCATCTGCTTCAGGTTAAGCAACTGCAAAAGCCTTTGAAGAGTCACAACCTAATAGATGCACACAGCTGAGGTGCTTTGGGAGATGCAGAAAAGGTGTTAGCACGATTTATTAATTCAGTTACACAAATTCTCCACATGCTTTTCCCTTTAAACTAAGAAATTTGACATTTGTGGGCCTCATTGGTGAAGTAGGATGTTAGAAGGAACTTAAAATCTGGTGCTTTGAGTGTGGGAGATCACTTAATGCTCAGGACCTAGTGAGAAGGCATATACGATATTTCACAAAAATTTCTGAAATCATATGTTATGTCTTTCTCTCTTCATATTCCTGACACATGCCATCTTCAAATGGCCATTTCACATACCTAGCATCTAGTCACATCTCTGTTCCTGATTTAAAATACTTCCTTTCTGTTTTGAGCAGCTTCTAGACTCTTAAGAGGTCTCTCAATTAGAAATGATCAAAAAGATTTCAAATTTAATGACCATCAGGAAATGCAGCTTAATGAAAGTAGACACATTTTTCAGGAACAAATTGGCTTCAGTTTTGATACCATTTTAAATGGAGAATGCGTAAATGAATCGTGTCAGCTTTGTTTCATTTAAATATATGAAATATTTCATTTTTATTTTGCTATTTTCATTAATTTTGGTTCAGCTGTCATACTGCCAGTCAAAAAATACTGTTCTTATTGCTGTTCATTGTGTACCTATTTATATCTAATAGTTAATGCTTAATTAAAATGCTTTGGCATTATTGACCTGGAACTTTCCTGTATTGTGATTGGCTTTTTTTTTCTTTAGAGTTTTGTGTTGGTGAAAACTTTAGATGGTCAATTTTTATTTCTATTTCAGAATTTTCTTTGTTCCAGAAATAAACTTGTAGTGAGCCCCTTCTTCATATTCCTTATGCTGCATGGGGAATACATGTTCCTCAGGTTTTCATTTTATCACCGAATGATTCAGAGCAGTGCTGCTCAGCCAGCCTTTGGCACCAGAGAATCCATTCAGGTGTCACTGAGTACCAAAAACTGTCTTGGCAGTTAGAGATATGCCTTTCTCCAGGAGGTGATTCACTGTGAGGAGGACAGCAGAGGGTTTTGGAAAAGGAAGTTCAAAGACTGTCTCTAAGAAGCAAGGATACAATACGGGGGGAAGGCATGCTGAAGGAGATTAGGTGAGTCACAGGCCATCAGACACATTCTTTAACAAAAAAAAAAGAAAACTAAATAAATAATTATAGTGACACACAACTTTTGTAGCTGAGACCACAGCAGGGAGGACTTGAATGTCTCTACCTAGGTCTAGGTACTTATAATGTAGATTTAGCTGTCTTTGCCATCCAGTGTCCTGCAAGCACTTTATTATCTGGAAAGTCTGAGAGCCCCGTGTTTCACTGATGATTATGCATCAAGTGTTGCCTTGGTTCCCAGGCTGTACTCAGGTATCTTTCAAAATTATAGTAAATATTGATTTAGTGTCCTGCTTAAACATGCATCTCTGGCACAGACTCTTCAGCGAGTGTGCCTGTGTCGAACAGAAGAATTAAATTCACAGCCAGAGTTTGCTATGATAGCTGTCTTACTCATCTTGTGCTTGCCTTCTTGGAAAGTATCATGCTGTCATGTGTGTCTCTGAAGCACATAAATGAAATAAATGTATTAAAATGTTAAAATCTTTGACAGTGAAATATCCCCAGCCCCTTAATGCTGTAAAAGTCAACTCTGAAAAGTGACTGTAAAAATGGTGTGTTAGGGTTCTTTGTCTCGACTTCTAAGGGAAAGACTTCCATCCTCCCTTCCTCCATTCTCAAGTTGTACTTTCAGCTTGGGAAATGGGTACTGTGACGACCATTTCATCTCGCCCAACATTAGAAGTAAAAGAGAGATCCCTAGCAGAGACAGTGCTCTTGGGTTCACCAGTGAAACCATGGTGTCCAGAAGAGATGTGATGCAACAGTTGAATGTTCTTTGGTGTGTGATGCCTGGTGGAGAGTCCTCTTCATCAGTGATGGGCCAAGTTCACATCTGTGGGTAGGTAGGCTTTTCTGCTGAGATTAACAGAGAAGTCTGCAGTGATTTATGTGGCTGGTGGTCTTCATGGAGAGCTTCCACATGACTCCCCGAGAAGCATTGCAATCTTACTAATTTGGGATCTTTGCTAACTCAGACTATTGAGTTTCTAATGTCTCAGTATTAGCTCCCTTGACCATAGTATTTACAACAACAAAAATTGCTTATGTATGTAAAATAATACAGCAAAACAGAAAAGGGTAGAGATGGTTGTCTAGAATGGTTTGGGACACAAGAAGGATTAAGCAGACTCATTTTAAAAAGAAAAAAAGCTAACTTCAGCTTCATAAGAAACAGTGTTAAGTTGTGAAAACCCCATCTAAGTTGTTTGGGTTTTTTTCAGTGCATATATGAAAGCAAAAATATTATTCTCTTTGATGTTGCATAAAGCCCAGCCACTAGCAGTGTTGAATAGCTAGCATCTCTAGGAATTCATATCACTAGAGGAATTCAGTTTTCTTAATGAGAAACACTGTTGGCTGTACTGGACGGGACCATTGGTGCTGTTTCTGTCCATGAGGACCTTTTCTCCTGACCAATGTTGCCTCTGGCCTTAACTGATCAGGTTCAGCTGCATCCTGCAGGAATGACACAGCCCTCAGCAAATCTGTGAGGGTGTTTGCCTGATAGTGTCTGCTGCTCTGCTTGCACAGAACCTTTTCTTGGTCCATCTTTTTCTGATGTCACCTCTGACCTGCATCACCAGTGACTTAGTACTTAACACAGAATCTCTCCTAGAGCCATATCTTTTGTAATCTGCTTACATGCAGTGAAACATGAGTGAACACTTACTTCTTTTTCTTTCTACATGTAAAACACATAAAAATAAGAGGTTTTGAGGTCCTTTGTTCTGAAGAAAACTCAACCATGGTGAAGGGAGGCACTGGAAAATCCAAAACGAAGGGAAGCATATGTGGTTATAAGGGGTCAGTCAGCAGAGGACAAACATGAGGCTTTTTTTGTGGACAAGTAGATTGTAACCTTAACTTGCGTATCAACAGAGGCTGTAAAAGGTGGTAGATATCACTGTAGGAATAAAACTGAAGTCTGGAGTACCTTGGTGTTGCTGTGTAGCTTTGCTGCAGGATTTCTTCTGGGATGGAGAGTTTTGACTCCATTATACGCATTTCAAAATGGAGAGCAGATAGGTAGATATTGAGCTTTGCCTGCTTCTAGGTGTTTCACTTACTCATCAGACATTTCTTCTCAGCTAGACGTCACATTGAAAAGGCAAAAAGGAAAACTGGATTGATGCTGAGCTCTGCAGCAGCCTTTTCCTTCTCTGAAAAAGGGAAAAATAGACTTAGCTCAGTCAATATTCATGATGCTTACTGTCTTTGTCTCTGTTTGTGGCTTCCTTTCTTTTTTTAATGCCTATACCAGCCATCAGCAGAGGAAAGTGAGGGTGACAGAGCACTGGAACAGGCTGCCCAGAGAGGTTGTGGAGTCTCCTTCTCTGGAGGCATTCAAAACCCGCCTGGACGCCTTCTTGTGCAACCTCATCTAGGTGTTCCTGCTCCGGCAGGGGGATTGGACTAGATGATCTTTTGAGGTCCCTTCCAATCCCTAACGTTCTGAGATTCTGTGATTCTGTGAAAGCATCTGTTTTGTGAGAGATATGAGGCAAGACAGCTGCTATTGGCTTTCGGGAATGTAGAGGATGTAACTCTTAGTGGTGTCAGTTTAAGGTGCTGATGGATTAGATGACAAATTCAGATAGACAGGTTGGTATCCCTGAAAAGATCAATCACTTGAGAGGTTAATTAATGGCACATGGCTCATTTAGAGCTGGAGAAGCACCAGCTGAGCAGACCATGAGATAGATTTACTGAAAGAGCATCACAGTTGAAACTGGATGTCTTGGGTTTGTTCCTGCAGAAATGAGCTCTTCAGGTGGACTTTCCTACACCAACCTCATTTGCCTGTGCTCCGGGGAGACTTGCTTGAGTCTTGCTTGACTTGACGCCCATCTTGAGACTTGCTTGATGCCCATCTACAAGAAGGGCCGGAAG
>NW_010179077.1:0-2165 GCF_000695765.1 Mesitornis unicolor
ATTCTGTGATTCTGTGAATCACGTTTCTGGTGTAAGTTTGCACCATTTTCCGCGTTCCTTAAGATGCTCACAACCCATGTGTAGGAGCAGGCACACCAGAAGCCACCAGTGATAAGCTGTACAAGGAAGTCACCTGGTTAGGAGCCAGTGAGTTAAGGTTCTATGTCATCACGTGTATGGCAGTGTAAGCGACATGAGACAGAGCCTGTGCTGTCAAGTCTTTTGGCTTTTTCTGTTGTACAATGGTTTGGAAATGCAAACAAGTCTGAGCAGAAACTCTCTAAATATACATATAAACACTAAGTATGTGTGTAATATATGTCCTAAGTTAATATGTCCTAATTACACTGCTTTGCATAGCAAAATACTATGTAAACTTTGCATATGGTTTACGTCTAAAAACATGGTGCTTACATTTTTATCTGTAACAAGAGGAAAAAAAACCGCAGTGCTTAGATTTTTATCCTGCAACAAGAGGAAATTAATGGGTTTTGCTATTTTAGAAAAGCTTTTCCTTCCCTCAGATGCAGAGTGAGTTTGATATGATGTTTATATACCTAGAGTCAGTGTCTGGAACACGTCTAAAGGTGCAAAGGTCCACAGTTCAGCACTAAACAATGATGTAGGCTGATGATTTTTTCCCAATATCACAGCACGAACACATCAATCAGAAAGTCGTGGCAACTTGTAAAGCAAGCAAGGTTTCTTCCTTCTTCAAGCAACATTTTTTGTGATTTTCACTGCACTGATTTAAAAACAAGACATGAACTAAGTTGACAGAAGACTCTAGAGTCCTAGTCATGCTCTTCTAAGAGGCAGTTAGCCCGAACTCACCTGAAATATTGACTAAAAGATGTAAAATTTTGTACCTAAAACAGAGGAAGGTATCGGCAAACCTAATAGCTTAAGCACACCAAATTCATTGGGCTGAGTTGGGCTTTGCTAGTCTGTATCACAAATAACCTCAAATGAAGGACTCTACAATTTATCATTACGTTCCAATGTGTAACTCCTTTTGCACGTGCTTCCCAAATGACATTGCAGTCTTAAGTGCTTGGACAAAAAGAAACCCCACATCCCACTTTTTAGGGGATCTTAAGTTTATCTTACCCTTGGCATTTCCTATAAACGTGAATAGTTTGACTTCCATATACTGTGAACAGTCCTTCAAAAGATAATTCTGTTCAATTACTATTATTACAACACTCTGAAAACTTCTTCCTCTTCATGAGAGTACATCAGGTGTAGTCTCTGGGCCAGAGACCAAACTGCAGGCGAGCTCTCATCTAACACCTAGCACTTGAACTACATGGGGCACCGTCCTTTGGCAGCCACGATACACCTCTGCATGGCTACCTTCTGCTGCCTTCTCTAAGCCGTCCCTCCACTTGATGCATTGTAGATTTGCTAAAACAGCTGTCATTTTAAGTGTTAAAATTCCCTATTAAACAAGTGAAAGTTTGTCTTCCTATGGTTCAGGAATCAAAACAAGCAATGCATAGGCTTCTACAATACAGGAAGTCTTGCTCATCTACACAGACAACGCAGCAAAACAAGGATCTTAATTCAAAAGGCCGCAAATACAGAAAGTATCTTGTAAACTTTTTCCTGTCTAGGAGGAGCAGTACAAAGTACTTGCTGTTGTTGCTGCCAGCAAGAAAAACCAGTGCAATTGAAGCAGTTCCTGCTCAATAGCAGTACGGAAGAAATGTCAATGCAACGTGTGGCATCACTGACAAAGGTCAGGCAGCTGAAACGGCACTGGAGATACCAGAGCAATTAAAGGCTTCTCAGCGCCATGTGTTTCCCACCTACTGACAGCATTCGCAACCACCACGATAACCTCACCCAATAACTGCTTTGCATACGCGTCTATTAATGCAGTTTTCGTAAAACACAAAGATAGAAAAATCGCCTTGACAAATGAAGGCGGGTTCTGTCACCACGAGATCTCCGAAATAAATCACGAACACGGGGGTGGGGACGTAAGGGAGTCGGTGCAAGCTACTCCGGCTCTGAAGCACAGCGCCTCAGGAAAACCGCCACCGAGCTCCGCTTTACAAACAGCTCATCACCCCGCGGGACACCCGAGAGGCCGGGGGGATGCAAACGCGACGACGACACCGCGGAGACTGGGGTGATACCACGCCGGGCACTGCCCACCC
>NW_010179078.1:0-4682 GCF_000695765.1 Mesitornis unicolor
ATTATTTTTATATAATTTATATTAAATTATATTTATATTCCACCTACTAGCAATTCAGGAGTCATTGCTGATTAATAGATGCACAGATAAAATATCAGTTTTCTCTGGCTATGAGTACATCAGGTTCTTGCTCTGCGTAGTAATATCTGATAGCCATATATTAATTCCTTAAAGCATTTTTAGAGGAAGTGTGGTCTTCAGCAGCGCAGGGCCTACTGGCAGTTAGTTAAAAAACCACCATAGCAGTTTTGTAGTGAATGCTGCCAGTGCTAGTGCCTGAAAAGCAGGAAAACCTGGTAGCTGTGTTTAACCACTACAGTGACCACTGACAGACATCTGAGAAATACAGGATTTTGCACTTGCTATTTTAACCTGAAAACCAAAGTGAAAAAAAAGCAGACCTGAGATAGATACTTGAAATACAGTCATTAGACAGCATTCACATGCTAGCATCCCCACACAGCATTGCTGGAGACATCAGAGAGACTCCTCTTAAAATGAGGAGTCAAACAAAAACAAAGTCTTACTCTAGACAAACTCCAGGTAACAAGTTCATCTTTACTGAGTAAGAAGTTGCAAAACAAACTCTAATAGCTACTGGTTCAGTCCAGACAAAAAAATAAGTGACAAAGGAAATCCAACCACTCTGTGGCCTGCACTGGAGTCCCTGCAGAATGAACAGTCAAACCTGACAAGAAAATGCATCACTGAACTCAGAAAACTTTCATCAGTCAGAAAATATTGACATTGACTATGGATCAGCATTGAACCAAACCCACTGCTTATTGAAAAGGAGTCACTGACGGTTACCTAGGATAAGATACCTGTATCTTCCCTGTTCTATTAAAAAAGATGACACGTTGAGAAGAGAGGATGAGAACATTTGCTTGGTGATATCCTGAAAAAAAGATAGATGCAGGTAATAGTTTCAGTGGTCCTGCCTTTGACCTCAGATGTCATGATTCATCAGGTCATTATCTATGAGAAAGTGTTGTAAAGAAGTCCCCAGCTACAAGCCACACATTTAAGACAAAAATGCTATCATGCAGGGGTAAGGCCATGTCAAGCCACCCATGTAATGATGACTGACATTCTGAGCAGGGCATGCTTTCCCAGTGAAGAAACAGAAAGGTTTGGTTTACGGGTTACCCAGAGAGATGGTAGAGGCCCCATCCCTGGAAACATTCAAGATCAGTTTGGATGGGGCTCTGAGCAACCTGATCTAGCTGAGGATGTCCCTGCTTATTCAGAGCGGTTGGTCTAGGTGACCCCTAAAGGTCCCTTCCAATGGCATTCTGTGTTTCTATGAAATAGACGGCTATAAGGGTAACAGCCAAGCACAGAAGCTCAGTCCAAGTAGGCACAAATGGATCTGCAGCCTTATAATTTGTTGCAGACAACATCACTATTCTTCATCATGTAATGCAGCAACAGAAAAGGGGAGATGTATTCTGCTGGTAAGGTGGGGGGTGTATTTTGAAGAAGAACTGATGTCAAGTCATGTAAAAAGAAGCTGAGGATGTCAAATTGTCCATGATTGCCGATAGGCGTGCAACACATGTTCTGCAAAATGCTTGGGTAACAGGAAAAGAGAGGACATTACGCGACCATCAGGAAATAGGAGATAATGAAATAGATGCCAAATAAAGAATGCAAGTTGCAGCCTAATAAAATAGTTCCTCTTTTCCACCCTATTTTCCCTTTTTTATTTTCTAATTCCAAAGGACAGTGTTTTGTCCAATACACCAAATCTTTTTTTATTCATTGGATTTGAAAGATAAATTCACCCAATGGATACACTAGTCACATGTATTCTTCTGAAACATGAATGATACATAAATTTTGCCTGTTCGACATCCTAAAGCTGCTTAAGGTTCCCTGAGCTGAAATTGGGTACTACCTAACCCAGCAGAGCCTGGTTCACACATAAACTCACAAATGTTCCTCGAATTCTAAGAGAAACCAGCAAAGAAGGGTTTTTCACCTAAGAAAACCTCTGTCAAATTCTTCCTTAGCTTTTCTTCTGTGGCCACAAGCATTTTCAAATACTAAAATTAAGATGATGCACATTCTTTCCTCACAGAAGGAATCTCATCTATCCAAGAAAAAGAATTTATTTTTGAAAAGCCCATGACAAGTTATGTAGAAGTTGCTTCTATCCTTGTTCAGTAGTGATGGTTAGCCATCAAATTTAACTTATAATCTACAGGGAGAATAAATTGCAGTTCCCATTCAAAGCTGTGTTAGCTTTCCCCTGTAATTTCACTGTTTAATATGTCTTTAATTTAAACTTATTTAAAAAAAATATTAACACAGCACCCATTTCCTCTGAAATTGAAGCACTCAGCCCTTCAAACTAGGAGATCTCAGTGAAATCAATCATTAGCACAGGTAGAAACTTTCAATTAAAAAAACCCAAACTTACTTTGTTAATAAGAAATTACCAAAACCCCAAACAACAACAACAACAAACTGTTAAAAAAGAGCATCCATTTGAACTTTGTGTCTTTCTCTATTACCAGATTTCAGCTTGAAGGGAGGAAAGTTCTCAGAGTTGAGGAATATAGTCTGGTCAACTATATGGATTATACCAGTAATGCATATTACAGATCATAGATTAACTCAGCCATGACAAAGCTTTCAGCCATGGGAACTTCCTGATCACATATGGCACTGGAATATATGACTCTTTCTACGTCATTCCTGCACAACCCATATGGAGGTCGTCCCAGCGCGCACTCTGCCAGCTCACAAAGGGGAGCTGCAAGCGTATTCAGAATTTCCTCTGACCCGTGCCTTTCGGTCCCACCTTTCCCCTGCATCTTCACTCATACAGCCCAAGCTTCTCGTGTTAAGCAAATGCCCCGCTCCACCTCCACACAAGTGTTAGCCACTTGTATTTTTGCACCCCTTCTTTGCCTTGCACTCCCACTGATGGGTTTGCTGGATGTGACGGTTGAAGCTGACCCATCTCTTCCCAGTGCCTCCCAGCTTCAGGATGCACCGGCTCACTCCCACACGGCTCATTTCCTCCCTCATTTTGGTTTCAGCACCTCCCACCAACCTCAGCAGGAGAGAATCAAGTCTTGACTATATATAGTAAGGTGCTCAAACATTTCTCTCATAATCTGGGTGGGCAGCAGGTGGGAGAAGAGAACATTGAGCATCGCACCCTGCTGGGTAGGGAGCACATTCAGACTTGCCTGAGAAAAAGTTGCTCATTCTTAGCAACTACAGTTTCCCTGTAAACACTTCAGGGTATACACTCATCTGCTGAGCAACACTTAAACTTGAACTATTATGGATCTCAGAATGGTCTTTTAATTATGAATGCAATGTCTTATTATCCTCCAAGGGAAAAGGTAGTTATAACAAAAACTATTACACTAAATTTGAAGTGGCTTTTTAGAGCATACCTGAAACATCATTTACTATATGTATCATATAACTAATACAAATTCTCACAGTACCACTCAGCTACAGGCCTTACTGGGAAAACTGTTTTCCTCCTGAGATACTAATTAAAAAAAAAAAAAGCAAAAACCCTCACTATAACCCAAAAGCTTTTTAATAACAGATTTCAAAATTTTGAATTTTTCTCACGTTGTGTTTTTCCTTTTTCAGCCATTCTCTTCCACCTCCATGTTCCAAATATTCACCAGAAATGGACGTTTTGCACTAAATATTTCCTTTCAGTAACAGAAATCCACTTTTTTTTTTCTTTTTTAACCCTTTCTCTGAAATTCTTTTGATAATTTTGTAAATCTTCTGGCTGCACTATGAACAGTCTCTGCTGACAGAGCCCGTATGCTAACACTCCTAAACTGCCTTCCTCAGACACCACATACGTTGCCAGAAAAAGGATTGCGGTGGCTGTTTGCAGCACCCTGGCATATATATGTGGCAGTGCTGTGGTTAGTTTCTCACCATTAACTAATGCAGCAATACTGGCAAAATCTGGCGATGACAGCTCTCTCAGCCCAAAAGTGCTCCTATTGAAAGAGTTCTGCACTAACTTGACTAATCTGTTCCCAGTCTGAGTCCTCTTCTCACCATTACACATGGACCTTTAGCCCCCTGTTTCATACATATGGCCTTACGTGAAGTGATGCTGAGGAGGAATGGGCCCTAGGGTGGATTTGGAGAGTACTCAGCTACTGGTCCTATGTAGCTTGAGGCTACACCCTTGTCTCTGAAGTCAACTCTCTTTCTTGAGGTAGAAAGCAAAAGCCTATCCAGTGACCTGCAGACCAGAGACATTTAGATGCAGACTTTCTCTGAAGTGTAGATGCAGTATGTATACAAGCACATTGGCAGCATCACCTCAGAGAGCTGTGTAATGAAGACAAGGTGATGCACAGATTATGAAGACTCCTCCTTTAAAATCCAACCCTTCAGCTCTTGACTGCAATAGTGTTCTGGCTTCTCTAGGATCAAAATGCAAGCCATAAAATAGCACTCTGCATCAAAAATAGAACTTTAAAAAAATCCAAACCAAACCCAACCAGAAATTATGATCAGCTACCCTTTTATAAGCTGATCTTATCAGGGTTGAGTCACATCAACTATAAACTAATCTCCAGGAAACAAAACCCCCCATTACTCTTGATTTGGAAACTCTTTGTGATCAACACCTCAATTTTGCCTGTGTAAGTGTCACACCAAGACCCTGTGAAACAGTA
>NW_010179078.1:4713-28181 GCF_000695765.1 Mesitornis unicolor
AGCAGTGAGGCATCAGCCAAAGCAGCTCAGTAGGGTGGGGTGCACTCTGAAATACCACAATGTTGTTCTTCAAACAGGTATTCTTCCAACAAGATAAAATGTAGCTGGGTTCTCCATCCAGCTTCATCTTTTGGTACTGCTTGTGTGGCACAGAGGGAGCCATGAGTGCTTGTGGTTTCTCTCCTTAACATCCTCCTCTCCACAGGGATCCTCCACAGCTGAGAGGCTGGCAGCAGCTCCTCCTGGTCCTACAGCAGCTTTACTGCCTTCTGCTCTGGATCAAATGCTGCAAAGCATGGTGGAAAACTACCTCCCAGGGACATGGGGAGGAAGCATCTTCAGGACGAACCACAGGCAGAAGCTTTTCAAAGGAAGACAGTGAAAAGGCCAGGTCGCAGCTCACTAGAGGACAAAATTCACTGTATCTTTAGGTCTTTATATGATTAAAACCATACCACTGTAACTGTTTTCAAGGCATAGACAGAAAAAATCAGGCTTTAGCTGCTCTTTAGAGCAGTTCCTGGCAGCTACCAGAATTAAAAACATTGTAAGCACCACAACAGACTCAGGTATTTAAAGAGACAATATTGAAATGCTACATGATGGGCATAGAAGAAAAGGAAGAAGTAAATTTGCATAGGAAAGAAGACTGAGGGCATGATGCAATAAGCTTCATTATAGCCATACACCTGAGGTCAGACTCGCAGATGAGTGCTTAATAAGTTTTCTCAAAATGAATTATGGAAAAATTGATGCACTTCCAAATCAACCTTACTCTCCCATCCCCAAATTAAGTCACAATGGCACAGATTGATACTAGATTAATATTTCTGTGACTCTCCTGAGCACATGGAGGAGGGCTATGATTCCCCATTGTCTTCTCTCTGAAGACCCCATGAAAACTAAATGCAAAGCGGAGCGCACACACTGTACCTCTGTATTACCAAATACCTGAGTGTGAAATACTGCTAATGGAGATTGTCCTCTGCTTATGTATTTCCTGTAGCAGATTAGGTGATTACACACTGTATCAAGTGGCTGTGTAATGCCATACAATTACACAAGTACAAATCATACACATACTCATGGGAAAGTATGCAATTTTTTATTAAAATCCTGCTCCAATTAATTTGCTGTCCATGTTCCTTCCAATTTCAATGGAGAGATATTTTCCTGCAATATTTTGTTGTATTTCTCATTTTTAGCTAGTACACGTCTTCAGAAATGTGCAATACAGGCAAATTTTAAGTGTTTAGTTCCAAAGTCAGACTTTGGGGGCACATGCAAAGAAAAGTCAATACACAAAGCAGAGCTGCCTTTAGTATTAAGCCTCCCTAGACGTGTGAATTTGGGAAAATACCTGCTTTTTGCCTTAGTTTCCATAAAGCTAATGTTGGGATCTATTGATGAAAAGTACTGTAAATAGACCAAGAAGCTATTATTGCTGTGTACTAATTAACCCTGCAGGGAAACGTAAGCAAAAAGCATAAAAGGTCACCCAGTTAATCATCTCTCAGTTGACTTGAGGCACTTTGGCAGGGCAAAGTAGGAAAGCTTTGAGCTGGATTCACAAGGGGTACTAGGGCACACGAATCCAGCATGTGCGTGCTAAAGGTATCCATTCCAGTTAACAGCTGCCTAACTCTACAGGTACTTTTGTTTCTTCCAGGCAAATTCCTGATCTCCAGGTTCACCATACAGCCCTAGAGTCCCAGTTTATGAAATCACAGAATCACAGAATGGTTTGGGTTGGAAGGGACTTTTAAAGCCCATCCAGTCCAACCCCCTGCAGTAAGCAGGGACAATGTTACCAGATCAGGTTGCTCAGAGCCCCATCAAGCCTGAACTTGAATATCTCCAGGGATGGGGCCTCCACCACCTCTCGGGGCAATCTGTTCCAGTGATCTACCACCCTCATGTTGAAGAACTTTTTCTTAATATCCAGACTAAATCTACGCTTTTCTGGTTTAAAACCATTACCCCTCATCCTATCACTACATGCCCTAGTGAACAGCTCTTCCCCAGATTTCTTATAGGCACCTTTCAGGTATTGGAAGGTTGCTATAAGGTTTCCCCGGAGCCTTCTCTTCTCCAGGCTGAACAACCCCAACTCTCTCAGCCTATCTTCATAAGAGAGGTGCTCCAGCCCTTTGATCATCTTTGTGGCCCTCCTCTGCACACGCTCCAGCACTTCAATGTCCTTTCCGTGTTGGAGACTCCAAAGCTGGATGCAGTACTCCAGATGAGGTCTCACCAGAGCAGAGTAGAGGGGCAGAATCACCTCCCTTGATCTGCTGGCCACACTTCTTTTGATGCAGCCCAGGATGTGGTTGGCCTTCCAGGCTGCAGATGCACGTTGGTGGCTCATGTCCAGCTTCTCATCCACCAGTACCCCCAAGTCCTTTTCCTCAGGGCTGCTTTCCAGCACATCATCTCCCAGCCTGTATTGGTAATGAGGATTGCCCCTGCCCAGGTGCGGGACCCTGAACATGGCCTTGTTGAAGGCTCACTCAGCAGGTTCACCTGGGTCCAGCTCAGAGAAACTCAAGAGAAACTAAGGACTTCACACTGACAAACCATGGCGGGATTTATATTACTTCTAGGTCACCAGCTCTTGGTACAGTGAGTCCTGTACAAAAGAGCAAATGGCAGTAGTAGGATCATTTTACACATATTAAATACATTGCTCAGCTAGAATACAGAAAATGAAAGTTTGGTCCCTACTCTGAGAGATGCAGAGCAAACACTTTGAATCCACTGTCCAGGTCTGCAGAGGAGACAACTTCCCTGGCTGTGAAGCACATATGTTGGTCTAGAGGAAGAATGAGAGTTTGCAAACTGGTCATTCCTCGTGGTTTCCATACCTGCTCTGCCTTGGTTTAATTTACAGGAAAGAGAAGTGGTTTTGATGTAAATATTTAACTCTTGGAGAAAGAGCATGAGCCTGCTTCAGCATATGTTACCATCTTGAGAGATCCATGGTTATACCAATACTAGTTTAATCTGTATCTTTCTTTCAGATTCCTGAAACGTTTCAGCCAAAAGAGTTATCTGTAAAAGCAAGCTCATCTTTCTCCAAAGTGTTTTTGGAGTTAGGGCTACATCCTTGTACACAAACTGAATTGCAGATGTCTCACATGGACACAATGTTTCAAGAAAGTGCTCTTGCCAACTCTACAAAGCCAGAAATGTGTAGCCAGAACTTCTCTACAGTGCTGTTCTGGCTCTAAATTCTCTAGTAAAATACAAGGAGGTCACAGGAGGGCTTCAGGATTATTGAACAGGTATTTAACCTGTGAGGAGGTGTGAAATCAGGAGGCAAGGCACAGGTGACGGAGGACTCCATAGCACTGCCTTCCAATTTGAATACTGAGCTCAAATCTCCCAGATACACGGTGTGCTCACACAGCACAAACCCATGTTTCCAAATGACACCTCACGTTACTGAAGCTGCAGTAAATTCAGGCGTGTGTGGAGGTAAAGGGAGGTTTGCAGTGTGGGTGGTCATGTGCTGGAAGTGCAGGATCACTTGTCTTGGATAAAATCCGAGTGCAATACTGAATGTTACATCAACCAGGACTGGCTGTCCAGATACTAATGACTGCTTAACTGGCATTTCCTTGGCACCCACTATTGGGAAATCTGAACAAAATTAACTCTCAGTTGGCATGCTATTTTTAATGGGAAAGTATTAGCCTCACATAAAAAATCTTAAAAAATACATTGTTATAGACATTTACGGAATTCGGTAGATCTCTGCAGGGACAGACATTATCTCTGCTGCTGTGGAGAAAGAAAAAAAAAAGCTGGTCATTGATCTAACCTGTCGGTTTGCCTTAAAAGGCATGAAACAGCAGGAAGAATAATTTTGAACCTGTCTCTGACTTCTCTCTTTGTCTCTAATGGTTCCTCAGAACGACATTCAAAGTTTGATTGACCCCCTTCAAATTAAGACCTTACTTATCACACTGCAAGAAACCAAGCATCTAGAACCAGAGAACAAGAACAAGCACCGCTCTCATTACCAGTGATCAGATTTGTTACTGAAAGTTGTCTGTAATTCCCAACATGGGCCTGTCAGCTCTGCAGAGTGCAGAATCGTTTGCCTTCCCACAAGCCATTTCTGGCCCTTCTTTGCTCATAATCGCTACTGATAGTCACGTCTAAATTTTTCTGGAGAAAAACAGTGACACTTTTTGGTTGTTTTGCACCCTACATGCAACTAGTAAATGAGTCAGCAATTTCTTGTAAAACAGTAGTAAGTTCAGCGTGCTGAATCACAGTTTCAAAGGTACTCTAAGGTTCTCTTATCTGCACAGGCAACACATTTTCTGTTTGCTTCAGCAGGGAGGCTATTATTCTGAGGCTGAAAAAAATGGTTTTGTGGTCTCCTTCTGAGATCAGCACTTAACTGTTTCAGTTCACTGCATCTGCTTCTTCACATGAGAGTTTGAATTCATTTTTCTAAGTGATGGTTAAAAATCTTCCTGAGGAAAATGTGCAGCCCACCCAAACTGCTAACTCCATGCTGTCACAGGCTTGGTTAATGAGTGTGGGCAGGGAAAGGTCATGTAAAAAAAAGAAACCGTGAAAAAGAATCAGAATGTTAAGTTTAGAATTTTAAAAATAATTATTTGAGTATGAAGCATTGTTTCCTCTGGAATGAAAGACTCTGTTCTTCACATGCCCTGCTCCTAAAAACCCCAGCCCCACCATGTGACAATTTAACCTTTCTATGTGCCCCTCTGCGCTCTCCCCTCCCCTGCTCTCTTCCCACATCACTTGCACACCCAGCTGAGACCGAGGTGCTGTGCTTGGTGCCTGCCCTCAGCTGACACACATCTGGGCAGCCCAGTGATGGGCACATGCTGGCTGCTCACCTGCCATTCCGAATTAGGCAAGGCAGAGGCCAACTTCTCTCTGCTTTCTCTCAGTTCAGGCTTTTTTCTCCATATAGGTCTGAATTGTCTAGGAAGGATGGTAGGAACGTAATATACCTGTCATCCCTACATTACATCAAGTTTAGCTGAAAGTCACCAATCAGTTTGCTTGTTGCCTAAGATGGTGTAAGAGCACAGCCCCATAACCCTCATGTCCTCAAGAAGGAGGCTGAGAAGAAAAAAGATCAACTATAAACTCTCTGCATGAGCTCTCTCATGAGCATGGTAAACTTAGGTACTGGACAAGTGAGATTAACGTTCAGCAAATGTGTTGATCTTACATTGGCTAAACCTGCACTTTACAGTCTTCATTTTCTTGCTTTTCCTGACAAGATAGGAGCAGCAGAGCTCTAGAGGAACCAAGAGGAATAAATGCATAGGCTTTTTTTTCCTCTGTCTCTACAAACCTTCCTGTTCCAGATGAAAACAAATCCAGGTTTTTTCACCCCACGGTGGGACTTCATTACATCTCAGCTTATCCTTTCTGAGCCAAAACCCCTTGGTGTTGAAACCACTGGCAGGACTGACTTCACTGGGAGCAAGAGGTTCCTACATCCACGCTGCCAAGTGAGTTCAGAGTTGGGGCTGTGAAGTCATTCTGAACACCAGGGCTCATTTCCAAGCTCATGAAATCAATCCCATGCAATTTTCCCACCAACTTCGTGTGTGGAAAGAACAAACATGTATTTCCCTGTAGAGGTAGAAGTTCGCAATCACCCTATCTACTTTTGAGGTATAAAAAAGTTTGCACTTTAGCATTCATTCCATAGTCCAGTGTTTTGGTATTAATAATTTTGTTGCTTGTTTTTCACTCGGGGATTCCCTTGGTAAAACCTTTCCTTCATATTCTCAAAGGAAACTGGAATAAACGATTGCCAAATGCCACATTTCCCATTGGGAAACAGTGGTCTCAACCATCTGAATCCTTGGTGTACCACTGAACAGCAAAGCTGTGCTACAGTAAGTATTTATAGTACATTTTATGAGACCAAAAGTTGTCAGTTAAACCACTAGAAACTAATAAATGGGCCTAGTGTCATTTGCGTTGTCAACAGGATATAAGCTGATGTAAGGGGAGCACCTACATTTTGTAGGCTACTTTTGCACGAATAAATGTAGGGTTGATAGTCATACTTCATAGGAATGCTTTGAGTAAGGAATATAGTAATTTCCTCCATTGCAAGAGTAATGATCATCAGATCACTGAAAGACATTCATTACAGAGGCATGCCTAATTCTTGAATGTGATGATGCTCAGTAATTTCTATTTTACAGTAAGTGTTTTCATATAGTTTTTCTGAGTGGGACAGCTAACAATAGGAAAATCACAATATTTAAAAGTGTTTCTGTGCTGCTAAGGGTAGATGTTAAAACACACAGAAAAGGGAAATATGATTTAATTTCATAACAGAAAACCTCTTAGAATTAAATCACCCTTTTTTCAATGCATTAAACCCAACACATGTGTTCTCTGAAGTGTTGTGAAATTGCATTGATATATGTATATGTAGGTTCAATAACAGCAAAGCCTTCTTTAAATAAAAGAAATCAAATTCTCAACTCATAAGATTCTATTCTTTGTTCTTTTCCCTCAAATCATGTGTTGTGAAAGTAACTATTTCAAGCAGATGCTTTGCAGAGGAAAGTCAGTATCAGAGGCAGAGGTTCTTATCACTCTTCTATCATAACTAAAGAGCACCAAGAAATTCTGGGTGAAATGTAGTCTAACCAAGGCCAAAGTCTTGACCACAGGGTTTGAATCTGCTAGATTCAGGTCACGTACTCTGAGCGCCAAGATAGGAATCTATTTCTTTGTTTGGTTCTACTTCTGGTTATCATTAATAATTATCTACATGACAAAAAAACCCAAACTTGATTACAGACCTCTAGGATAAAATGCAGTTTAATCAGTTTCTGTAAGTGGAAAAATACCAAATTTTCACTGATGGAACAGCCTGACTCTCTTATATGCTAACGTTTTGAAAGTTTAACACAAGTATTTAAGTGTTTCTCATCCCTTCCAGGAATTACAAGATAAAGCACAGATGTCACCCTGAAAATGTAAATGACTATCTGTGCAGAGGACTCATGCTTTTAAACAAATGCAGAGATTTCCCTGAAAAGGGAGGCCAAGGAACTTGCCCGTGCACACACTTAAAAGAAGAAATCTGTGCCACATTCTTTTCAGTTTGTAATAGGAAGTGTATGCAAAAAATACAGTTGGAAAGATTTTTCTAGAAATATATCAGTCTGTTTGAAAGAATGAATTAGTGAGAATCTCAGTAGGTAGTAGGATTTTGAAAAATTTCTACTATTAAAACTTAGATAGGGTTCTGATTTATAAAAGTCCCTGCGGGTCTGTTAGCTACGCTTTTCCTCATTAATTCTCTCCTGTTCAATACACACAGAGAGAAATAACACTACACACAATGTTCACAATGAGCTCTGAACTTACATGAAGCTAAAAAGAGAGGCAGTTTGACGAAACTTGTATTTAAAAGCCAGGAAGGACAAGTTCATAGACATGAGCTTCTATTCCTATGATTTACCAGGAACAAACACAATGACAAAGAGGAAAGAAATATCTCAGAGATAAAACAAAAAAAATTAGATTTCTTCAACACTGAAACTGAGATAATAAAACACAAAGAGTTCACTTCACTCTAACACAGCAGTGTGTTTCCAGCACACCCGAGATTTTGCAGCGCAGGCTCTGGCCGTTGGTCGGATGGTGCTGGAGTACAGCTGGGAGAAACAACTGACGTGAAGCCAGATCTGCTGGTACGAGGGAGCTCACCAGCCCCTCTTAACAACTTGCAGGTTGCATTTGCAGATGGAGATGCAGCCCTCTAGCATGGACTGACCTAACAAAGACAGCTTCAGCCCAGCAGTGGTGCAGCAATGGCAGAGCTCTGGCTGCCCCTGGGACGCACAGCAGATCTGTACAGCCCACGACGACCAACATTTTGCTGACCTGGTTACAGTGGCATCAGGTGCTCGAACTTGGCTGAACTGAGGCAGAGCAAAAGCTGTGATCACGCACAGCACGTCCCAAGCTCGGTGCACAGCGTCCATACAGCTTGCTGCGGGCTTGACGGATTTCGTTAGTAGGAAGAAATCCTCTTTATACAGCACTTCTCCTGCCATGGCCCCTGTTTCACCAAACAGACAGCACAGCAGAGCTACTTTGCTGGCTCCACTCCAACCTAGGATCCCTCTGATTTGAAGGGAGCTGCTGAGTTGCAGGCTTTCTTTGGCATTCTGTATGGAGGGATGCAAACCAGCTTGATCCCATATGATCTCTTCTTGCATCCCATATCAATGCAAGGTGCTTATTGAAACAGCTTCACAGGAAGCCCTGCCAGTTTAGGTCAGCTGTGAAGCTGGGTGTCCCTGGGCATTTGTGCTTTGCATAAATACATAATTTTTCATAGTCAAATGAACACAAATGAATTATTGCTAAATATATTTTTTTCTTGTTCTTTTATATTCCTTTGATCCTCTTTGCTCTAGAATGAAACACAGATGCCCTTATGCTAGTCATCTTGAAACTAGAAATATTCATTACTAGATACAAACGACTGATATTTAAAATTGCATGCTACTCCTCACTGTGTACCTGACTGGAATGAGTCACTCTCTGGGACATTTATCCTATATCTGTAGCCTAGGTTTTGTTTGAAAGCCCACAGGAAGGAATCAGGATCCCTCCAAAAAACACCCAGTACCAGAAAGTACTTCTGTGAGAATTGGTACATACAGACAAAAGGCTAGATATGCAGAACAGAGGCACTGACACATTCACCTTGCAATCTAGCAGGGCTTACTGCTTTGCCTTGGTCACTGCAAATCCCTACATAAACACATGCAGAGAAGACCAGTGCTCAAGCATGGGACCTCAGAAGAATCAGCAGCTGTTTAGAGCACCCAAAAACTGCCAAGGAGGGGAGTGCAGCTGCTGCTCCAGCTAGGAGAGCATGAGGCGTTTTTCCCATAAGGAGAAACCTTTCCCCCTGCCCCAAGAGTACACTACCTAGCTGTGAATTGGGGATCTAAGCCAAACATCTCTGCAGAAGGTGAGCAACCTTGTTTGTAACTAAATGCTTACAGGACTCTTTCAGAATGTGGAAGCTTTCTTAATCTGTGAGGATGTTAATGTGCTTCTCTCGTCAAAGTCCCTTATTGATCAGATCATAGCTCCATTTGTATCTAATACTGTCTTAATAACATGTTCCATTTTCAATGGACTAGGAAAATATTTGTGGGTCAAAAGACGTCTCACCAACTTGGAGCCTCAGTCTCCAAGTTGGGGAGAATTCTTGATGGCCATTAAATATAAAATGATTAAACATTTATTTACTAGATCCTTTCTTATCAAGCTCTGAACTATTGACTCGGATTCACACAAGAAACCTTTCCATGTGCTTTTAGATACCTGCAGACTGAAGACTATGATGATCCATTTTAATTTCTTCACTCGCAGCAAATGTCTTTGAAAATAAGACATATAAGAACAGTTCACTGAGATATCAAATTACTTATAGAAGAGGAAGAAAGTGAATACAAGTGTGAGTGAATTCCCATATAAAAGAGAAGTAGCAGGAAAAATAGAAAGCAAGAGGATTTTTAGTACTTTTAAATTTTTTTCCTTTATTGGACTGCAAAGATGAATTTACTTTAAATATAACTGAGTTTTCCGTGGAAGAACTATCTAACTATAACTGGTAGCAGTTATCTACCTACTCACTAGCACTTAGCTACCAATCCACCAATTTGATTCTTTTTCACCCACTCTGTATCAAACCACAGCACTTGCACAGTTTGCAGTGGACTGACTGCTCTAGGGATTTCACTGCCTGAATTCTGTGACTTTAGTGAGAAGCTATCTGGGCAGTCTTCTTTATCAACTGATATCACCGTAGTGTGATATTATACCTTTGGCTCTGATTTCAGTGCAGAAATGGTTCAAGTACCGTATCTGCCTGCCAGCCAATGGGCCTGTTCCAAGCCCACTGAAGTCATCAACAGCTTTTCTGCTGGTTGACCACATCACAATTATATCCAGTTCTAACACAAATTAATTAGAAAATGTAACTGGATGTAAGAATGCTAAATAAGGACAGACCTCTCTTGCGAAGTTTTTTTATAGAATCATAGAATCATAGAATGGTTTGGGTTGGAAGAAACCTTAAAGATCATCCAGTCCAACTGCCCTGCCATGGGCAGGGACACCTCCCACCAGACCAGGTTGCCCAAAGCCCCGTCCAACCTGGCCTTGAACACCTCCAGGGAAGCAGCAGCCACAGCTTCCCTGGGCAACCTGTGCCAGTGTCTCACCATCTCCACAGTAATTAACTTCTTCCTAATATCTGGTCTAAATCTACCCTCTTCCAATTTAAAACCATTATCCCTCATTCTATCACCACCTGCCGTTATAAAAAGTCCCTTCCCAGCTAAGTAATGTCTTTGGAAGAACAGGAGGTAAGGCTCTAGGCCACAGCAACGTAAATCTACCTTACACCCAGGTATTAGTCATACAGTTTATCTGAACAATTATTTTTCCAGCTCCTAACTACAGTGCATGCCTGGAAGAAAAGACTACTCAGTCCCTAATAGACTTTGTTTTGATACATGAAATAAAAAATAGCAAGGTGGTAATCAAATAACTTACTGCTTATATCAGCTGACGCAGTTCAGAACAATAAGCATACAAGTTACTACAAAAGTTCATACCGAACAGTATGATGGTTACTGGGACAGAAGTTGTTGTCTCCTCCAGTTTTTGCTCCCAGATGTACTATATTTTTCTCCTCCACCTCTTGAGGTTAATGTCCAAAGTTCCTGTCTCTAACAAACCAGTTCCTGTGTCTAACTTAATGATATTTCAGACAGCTTAGGGAGGTTGGGTGGGGGTTTTTTAATGTTTTGGGTTGGGGGGGGAGGGGGGAATGGGAGGGAGTGACTCTTAAATTTTTCAGTACAGTTCTCTCTAGATAATATTTGTGGGATTTTCAGGTGGTTAGCATTTCTCTGACTGCACTCAATGGCTATCAATGAATTCAGTAATAGCAAAGTTTCTCCATAGCTTTTATTATTTTGTCTGCAAACTCAAGATTATCTATTTAGAATGCCCTGGGAATTTTGGCTTTGCCCTTAGTAGAAAGAAACTTCTACCTAATATCTCCATACGCCTATATTTTCCTACCTGTTTACACATCCAGGCACTTGCTTCTCTCTTCTTTGACAAATAGATATTTTTGCTTTGCCCCTTAGCTCACATGCATCTCTACACCCCTTCCCTTTACCGTTACCCTGCTGTCACCAGCCATCTCCACTTCTTCCTCCAGTCATTGTATTTTCCAACCGCATCTCCCTCTTTCTCAAAGTTGTCAAGGTTCACTGCTTCAGTTGCAATCTTTCCCACACCATCAGTGTGCTCATTTCCTGCCCTTCCCCAGACCTCCATCTTCCCTTACTGCCTCTTCCTTGAGTAGGGAATTTGCAGACAAGTAATTAAGATTCAGGGATGAAGGCTATGTCAAATGTGGGGCACAGATGAATTTTCCTTTCTGGGGTTTTTTCCTGGAGCAACCATATAGCATGGGAAGGTTTGTGAGCGTGGCTGGGCTGATAATGTCATGGAGGAAGCAGCAACGGTCCCAGTCTTGAGCTTCCCCAGCACTTGGAAAAGCTCCCTTCCCTCAGGCAACCCTGTAGCCTCACTGAGGCCACCCCTCTCCCTCATCTCTTCCTCTCCAGCAAAGTAAGAGTATCAGAAAAGGGCACTATCTAGCCATTTGCTAGGCCTGCTTATGTACGTATTTACTGGAGTAATTACATTATTGCAATTAACAGAAACCTCTACAGTGATGAAGGTAAGCACATGCATAATTGCTTGTAGACTGGGGCGAGTAACTGTCATCTCCTTGGAAAATGGTGGCGCTGCCCTGTGGTTCCCTGACATGACTGCTGTGGAAGGCTCCAAGAAAAACACAGGATTCACAGTTCAAGAAAAAAGCTCAACTCATCCTCTATTATATTAGACAGCCTCAGCTATAATAAAACATAATTATTAAATCAAAAGCCACAGATTCATTTACTTAATGACAAGAAAACCAGAATTGAAATGTATTTAACTCAGAGAAAGCCTTTTTTTAAAACTAACAATATTAACTTTGAAGCAACACCTTCACAGCCCCATACATTAATAAAGCAATATAAAGCACATAACTTTGGACAGCTGGAAGATCTGTGTTGCTTTGGATGAAGCCTCCCATCCTCAGCTTTCCAGTGCCACCACATCTGAGCAAGGACTAGCAGGGACCTACCTGCTACCCCCCAGACTGCGCCTTGGCTTTGCGGAGCTGTGGAGGATGAGGCCACCCAGGGCCTGGTGGTGGCTGTGCCTGACAAAGTTGGGCACTGACCTCGGAGGGGCAGCCCTGATGGAGCCTGGTACAGAAGGAGGTCAGGTCCCACAGGCCTGAGCTTGCTGTGGGAAAGCAGCACAAGGCGTGCTGGGTGCCTGCAATGGAGCTCCAGCTTCTGGGCATAGGTGTGGATGAAGGTCCCAGAGGAGGCTGTTCAGAATTATTAAGACCCATTAGTGCTCTCCAAGGGCTGACATAATTTTAGAGGGACTTCCCCCAGAGGTGAATATCACGGGATTTGTAACTGCTGCAAAATGGCCACCCCCCCCAGCGCAGCAGAAGAGCCCAGGTGGTCCTGCAGTGACTCACTTGTGGTACTGGCCCGGAGGTGGCAGTGGTGAAATGTCACTGTCATGGCTGAGGCTTGTCCCAACACCTCCCCAGGAGCCAGGGCCCTGCAGGGTGAGATGCATGGCTGTGGCATGGCAGACAGGCAGGGGGGGGAATGGAGGGAGCTTATCCTAGAACCAGCATATTTGCTGTCTCCTTATAAAGAAACAAGATAAGAAGCTGTCTGCCCTTCTCCCCTGATGGAGAGGCAACTCTCTTTCTCATCATTTCCGTATATGTCTTTCAAATCCATATTCCACCCAAAACAGTGCTACCTCCAGATGTGCCCCCAGCTGCCCACAGTGTGCAGTGACAGGCTCTGCCTCACGTAGCTCTAGCCAAAAAGCATGGGTTTTACTTCATTGAATTGTATCATGGCTGATATCCTGATGTCTTCTGAACACCAGGAGCCTAAAGACCTCAGGCAGAGAGGCGAGACTCAGCTTTTGCAGGGAAATCTCTGGGAGTCTAGTCTTAGCTCTGCGTAGATGTAGGGAATGATGTCTTTCCTTCTCTGACTAAAAAAAAGCTACATCAAACTGCTCACTCTTTTAGGAAAAAAAAAAGAGTGAGAAAGAAGACAAGGGTGCTACCAGGTGAAAAAGTGGTCTCTGATTAATTTTCAGTGGAAGTGGGTTTTTCTTAGATGCTGAAAGGGTACAGCATACCCCATTACATATTCTCATTAATAAACCAGTCTATTACAGAAGTAGTATCCCCCTACATGTCTCTGTTAATGTTGTGCAATAATTTCCACTCTAACCCACTCTTCTCAGTCACCCACCTAAACCACTCACTCAAACTCTCACCATTCAGGTTAAAAATTTCCGCACCTGGCCTCTGCGTGAAGCTTCAACTTTTTGGAAATGTGAGGTAAAACTGTCTTCTGAGTATAAGGGGAAAGGAAAACACACTTCTCTGTGTCAAAAAAACCCCAAAACAGAACAAAAAAAATCTCACTGCTTTTTCACAGCTCTGGGGATGGTGTAAGGTGAAAAAAAAAAAGTCACTGTAAAAAGAGACTTGAAAAAGAGCAGAGTATTTCCTAGGCTTCTGGGTTGGACTTAACAGCAACATGCATCTGTGCATACCTTAGTATGCATCTGAAGTGTATGTTTGTATACTTTTACATATATAGAGTGTATAAAGTATATATTGTTTACATTATGTACACTTTTATATATATGTTTGTACATATATATAGTAAAAATGAGTATAAGTATGTGTAAGTGCACACTGTGCCCTATACAGATACTGTATGTGTAAGTTTGTAAGGTGCCTACAGAGAATCACACATTTGAGAGCAGGTGATGCAATGCCCATCAATGGCCCAGCTAGGATGTCACGCACTATCCAAATTCCCGGCCAGACAGTTTAAGGTAGAAAATGATTCAGAAAGTACAATTAAGGATACTGATTTGAGATCCCATTGAATTTCATAGTTTTTCCTCTACTTACTCTCAAAGTTTTAGGACTGGAATTTCTTAAAGATTGCAAACACCAGTGGGAGAGAGGCCTTGGTGTATTTGCAGAGATGATAAATGTACCTCCACCAATTGCTCATCTCCTCAGCTGCCAAGGTCCCCCCTTCTGAAGCACAGACAAGCCAAGCTCAGTGTTTAGGCAGATATCTACCAGGCAGTCTCTCTTCTCAGAGCAAAGGATTTTTATGTAAGCTGGTGGACTTTTGGCAAGCTTCAGAAGGTGAAATAATCCCTCTTAAACTATTGCTTTTCTGCTTGCTTTAATTTCCTAAGAAATTCTGTAGAAGATTTTTGCCAGCAGAAGCTTGATCATGGTTAAAAAATGAGGAGAAAATATTTTCTCGTGTAAGTCGATCTACTCACTTGGAAGATAAATAACCCGAGTAAAGCACCGCATATGGCAATGTCTGCTATAGCTACTGACTATCCCTCTCGTTTCCTCCATCCCTGTTAGCCGTCCGCCCAGGTAAGCTGTGATCTGGGAGAGATGCTGACTCCAGTGACGTACAGTCCCTTCAGACTGTGTAAGAGCACATCGTCATATTCTTTGTGCTTCTGCTGCTACCGACTGGCCCTTTGCTGCATTTTGGGGCATTCTTACAAGTGTAGTTCTTCTAAAAACAACTGCTTCGAAGTGAGCACTGATGTCATTGCTGACATTATGCTCTTTCCATTTCACGTTGTGTCTCTATGGCTGTAACTAAAAATGGCATGGTTTTACCTTTTATTTTAGAAATAATACTGAGTCATATATAATTTCCTCCTATTTACAGTCTTCTGAAAATATGAAAAGTGTGCCTTTGACAAAGCTGTTTTAAGAAAAGACAGACAGAAACAATTTTTGAGTAGATTATCTGAGGCATCAAAGGTTGGCCTTGTTCTAACCCTACAGAAATAATTATTTCTTTGTCTTTAATGTCTTTTCTTTAAATAATAAAGAATAAGAGAAAACACTCTCTAATCAGAAGTCCTCTGTACCATCTTGAAATGCTCTTCAGACTGCGGGTGGTCAGGAGCCCATGGGCTTTCTCCACTTCCAGACTAAAGTAAAGGTCCCCCCCGGTCCTGACTGCACTCCTAATAGGGTGTCAGTCAAGGCTCTGGACAGCATCATTTCTAGAAAGTCATGTGATAGGGGCTTCCTGTCCTTGGAGGGAGCACTTTAATCCAGAATGAAAAATGTGCTCTAAGACAATATTTTAAATCAGCATTAGCTCTGTTCGTGCAACAGTTGTGAGGATGAGGAAGATGCAGATCCAATTCTGTTGATAGATCCTGCAGCTCGCAGATACTTGGTACGCTCTTAGTATTTTTTGTTCTCTGACTGTACAACCTCATGAGAAATGGAAAGAAAGAAAAGTTGTCTTAAGATATTTAGCAAAACTTCAAGCAAAGAAAGAAGAAAAAAGAGCAGGCTTACAAAATTCTGTTGCTCTAATTCTCTGCTTGAAATGTTATTAATAAGGAAGTTCAGTGATCAAAACAAATCTTCTGGACTTCATTGAGGAAGGCTTTTCAGGATTCAAAAATTTTATAAGTCACAGCCTTTTGGGCCTTTCTGGTTGTGCTCTGTGCATTCTGCTTGCAAGGTATATATTGCTGTAGGTTAGAAAAAATGCTTTCTCATGGAGAGTAAACAGTTTATATTATAGAGCTTAATTAAATTAATCTAAGTCCCATGGATTTCTCTTGAAGTAATCAAATGCCCCAAATTAAACATAAGTTAATTACCTTGCTTAATTGGGATCTCAGCAACTCCTTCATGGCTCTATAATTTCTGAAACATTATAAGCAATGTGTATTTGTGAATAGGACTAAAGAAGCTTTCCTGACTGATGGAGTTGAGGTGGAATGGGCTAATAACAAAGGATCTATTAAAACATCATTGGAAAAGCTCTATAGTTCACGCATTGGCTCAGTTAATCTCTATAGATTTTTTAATGCTGTTGCTGGAAGGCTGGTGTTGGAGAGGGGGAGAGAAAGAATGCAACCTTCTTTTTTGTACTTCATGGATCCTTAACCCTTATTTAAAGACAACTTTGGATTTTAGACCAAATAACTGTTCTTGTAATTATATCAAACAGTTAAAAAAAAAGCTAGTTAATGATGTTCAACATAAGTAATCATGTTAAATAGTGAAATTTAATTTCTTAAAAACTTAAATCCTCATATCTTTTGGAATGCATTGTACTGTAGGATGTCTGAGTAAATTAAATTCTCCCCTGCACACTAAAGCATCAATTTCCTTATGGTAATTATCTGCTAGATTGGATCTGTCAGTAGCAGGGAAGCATGCCTGACATTATACCCTCTTTACAAAAAATGATTACAAAAAATTAAGACGAATGAGTAAAATTAAGGCTGCGGCTGGTAAGCCTATATAAAGCTCTCATAGATCACTTTACATAAGCTACCATTGTACTGGATACTAAGCTTTTAATGACTAGTTGCATAATGAGGTGAAGGCTATTAAAGAACAGCAGAGGTAACTGATCACAGAGATAAGAGCTAAAAAATGATTTTCAGCCAACTAGAAGCAATTTATTATATACAAAAACACAGCTCTAACTGAAATGTCTGGATAGATGAGGAACTTTAGAAAGTTGACAAGATTTCCTTCCTGGGAAAGTTTTACAAATATGATGGGAGCCTGTCTCTGTAATATTAGATTCTTTTTCTCTGCTATTCAGTACTCCAGAATTGGGGTGTTTTACTTTTTTTTTTATATGGCTGGACTGTAGGACTGCATTTCATTACCCCCTTTGAAAGGTAAATGGGAGAGAGGCATAGCTGATACAAAAGAGATTCATCGCACACTGCCAGTGAGCAGTGTATGGAGGCAGGTTAGGCATTGGAAGTCAATTGATACCCTGTCCTGGGCTGAAAAATAGCATCCATGCTACAGAACTGCCTCTCAGGAAGGGGGTTTAGGGTTGCAAGGTAACATATTGCTCCCAGGGCAGTGCAAAAATGAATATGTAAGTAAATTCTCTTATAATGAGCAATCACCCTGGGCCAAAACAGAAAAAAAGAGTGCAAGTGCCTTAAAGGTTGCACAGGGTCACATTTTGAGGTATCCCCATCTCACGGGAGAAACCACATCCCTAATTTAGACAAAGGGAATGTGGGAAAGAGGGCCTAAGGAGAGGCAGGAGCTGCAGCAGCAGGAGAAAACCTGCAGCTGGGCTGTCTGAGGCACTTGGTGTGTAGCCACTTTAACTCAGCCAGTGGGAGACACACACAGCTGTGTCTATGTGAGCAAATTAAACACAACTGGGGGCTGTTCCTGGCTGCACAACTGGACCAGCTATACCATCAGATTTTTAGCATGGCGTCTGGCATATTTTTGGTTCACACTGAACAGCATTCTTCCACCTAAAAACATCTCAGACGTAAATCCAGAAATTGGTAGGGTTTACCAATTCTTCTTACCGGTGGTGTCCTTGTTTCGGAGTCCTGCTGAGTTAACAGTATACGGATATTGGCCAATCCTTGACCCAAGTGCCATCAAGTGGCCCTCAATGTGTTTTAACACACCAGTGCGGACATAGCCTCAGTGTCTGGGGAACCTTCAGGCCAAAGGGTCAGCTCCAGGATGCGCTGGCAGTTGTGCAGCCTAATGTATATCGTAGAGAGGAGAATTAATCTCAGTTTTTGATTTGAGTAATTAAATCACACCTGATGTCTGCTTTAGGCACATATTGCTCTCTATGTACCTTAGCCATTAGAAAGCTGCAGTCTGATTTACATAGTATTGAAGTCAGTGGACGCTTTTGCATTTTTTAATTATTTTTTTCATGCTTCGTGCTTGTCCAGTTTACCGATACGGTAAAGAGTTCAAGTTATCTTGCATTTAGGCAGCTTTAACAATGCTGCCATTAAGACTTCTCTTTTAATCACTAACATTTGTGATGTGGCTTGCCCTTTATGAAATATTCAGTCATTCCAGTAATTTCTCCTTTATTCTCTAATTATTTTAAGTGTAAATTAGTTTGATTTACAACCTGCTGACTGTGTCATTATTTGAGATGTGTACATACTAGCATATTTACTGTGTCAAACTGATGGTGGCTAATACAATGATATGCTTTTTTCACTGATATCTGATCTGCTAATTAACTGGAAAATATTTTGATTGGGGTGACTGCTTACCCAAATTATTTAATTGTCCCATGCAAGGCTGTCAGAAAAAAAAAATATGGAAATGAGCCTAGGAAGTTCTGTGAGATTTCACACTAACAGCTCTGCAGGTTAGGGCTGGAATTAGACAAACAGAGATATAGCAAGAACGACGTGGCTCCTGCTGGAAAAGTAATTAGCTTGCATTTTATGATCTTTTGAGGTCCTTTCCAACTCCTAATTTTCTGTGATTCTGTGATTCTGTGATATTAATTTCAATACAGAATAATAGTAAGAGCAGTTATGTTTTATCTATTCTTTCTCCTCCTTGATTTTCTTCTTTACAAACCAAGGTGCTCTTACCCCCATACTAAAAGAATATGTGTGGAGGAGATGAAGGTGTAGAGAACTGAGAGTGTGATGTGGGTAACTTAGAAAGCCCTGACTCTCCAGTCTGTGCCTGGTTAACTGGACTTGGGTCAGCTTTTTCATCCTGACCTGAACCGAACATGATAGAAAGTGCAGGTAATTTTATCGGCTGAGAGTTTTACTTTTACCCTGTGCAGAATACATTGGACATCCTTTCTTTGAAAAGATGGAGGTCCTGTAAGAAACTTCGTTCAGTTTTTAAGGAGAACGTCTAAGAACTATTTTTTTTAACTAAAAGTAATAGACTCACTGAATTCTCAAATGTTCTTGTTGAAGGAAATGTTTGGATTTAATAGATATATCCTTCTTCTTGCTTTATTGAATAACTGCAATATTTGCATATTGTTAGACTTCCTGTCAGCAATTAAACAGTTAGCTAGCTTAAGTGCTGTTGAGTGAGTGATCTGTAGGTTTTTTTAGTGGTCACTGATATAAAAGAGAAGATTTACACCACAGGATTCAGCAAGGTATATGTTATTCTAAAACTGAGAGCCAGCAATGTGCTTTGTGCTCAGCTTTGTCTGCAAGTACTTTGTTATACAGGGATAATTTCTTGAATCAAAGGGCCATGTCAAAGATGAGAGAAGCTGCGCAAATGTAATCTTATTCATGTGAATAGTTCCATTGAATTCCTTCATACTGCTGCTTGTGTGGTTTAGCTCTTTATTAGGAAGTCCTGGAAATTTTGTTTTATATTCCAATTGTGAGAATGCTGAAGAAATTCACAGCAAAATCCTAAATTAATGAATGTAAATATCATTTACACATACAGATTTGTTTCATACATTGTGACAACAAGGAACCATACAATGCTTTTTTGTCTAAAAATGGAACCTGATGATGACCTTTTTAATGGTACCAGAAAGAAGACACAGTCAGAGGTTTGCAGTATAAGCCATGGTGAAAAGATCAGCACTTGGAGCACTAATGTTACCCAGCTGCAGAATTAGTGAAGCTCCAAAGTTGCACATGCAGGCAAATGAAACCACCAATAAGTGGAACGTGGGTGCCTAAAGACCTTTGACTTTTAGGGCCTACAGTAAAAATATATATATTTATGTCATAAGCACGCTATGTGTGCTCATTACTAGACTAAGTAATGCGCTCACAGCAGCAACTACATTTAGATCTGATTCCTGTTTCTCTGAGAAACTCCCAATGACAATGTAATTTCGTAAATGACGGGGTGATTTGGGTGGCTATTTTCCTTCTCAGCCTTTACTGAGACACATTGCCTCAGGCTGATCTCAGAGCTGCCATTTTTCAGAGAAGATACTAGGCAGTCTTAACTTCTTACAATCATTAAATGTCATACAACAGTATTTGCAAGGGAAGGGGTGTCCTCACTCCTCACTACAAAGCCAGCAATTATATTTTCTAAAATATTTTCTTCATCCATGGATGAGATGATAAGCAGCTGTCCCTTATCAGCATAAGATAGGTCAGTATTTTGGGAGCAATCTCCTCTGCAATGGCTTGATTTACACTTTGCAGGGATGCTTTGTATTCCCGCACATGGAGAAAAACAGAGTCTCGTTCTAAAGTGTAAGACAAGGATCTAGAGTCCCGCAACACTGAGGGGAGAGAAAAGCAGTGGCTGTGAGGTGTTGAGACCCAAAACAAGGTGGTTTTGGCCACCGGTGGAGGGGAGTACCCCACTTAAACTTTGCTTTCTCCTCTGCTCTGTGAAACTTCTCCACGTAAATAATACTTTATCTTTCAAATAATTTCTGAAAGCAACACAAATTGTCCACTTGGTCATGATGTTTTTCTGTTTTTTAATTCTGTTTTATTAAATAAAAATATATTTTCATGAACAGAGAAACAAAACAAAGTTTCCAGTTACTATATGCTTTTGGTCTCTGTCTCCTCTCCTCTGTAAGTACCTTATTTTCTCCAGTAATTTTCAAGATTTCAGGCTAGGATCACCACAGCATCTTATATCATATTATTCTCCTACCATGAAGTTGTTTATGTGTATTGTTTACCCAACAGACATTTCTCTTTCACTTGGTATATTCATTACTAAATAATTCTGTGAGAAGATACAGGCCACTGATTTTTTGCAATTTGCATCCCCATACTCTAAGCTATGTTGAAAGCAAAGCTTTTTGGTCCTTTTGCTTTGGAAGTACATTAATATTTCTATGACCTTTACTAGATGGCAGATGAGAAGCATTAGGAATAAAATAACAAACAAACCAAAGGAAACCAATTTTTTAAAATGCATATTTCTGAAAGGAGCAAGAGGGAAAAGAATCTAGTCTAAAAAAAGATGAACTTTAGCTAGAGTTATGCTAATTGTTCTATTGTAGCCTATTTTTCCATATCAAAATATTTATGATCAATCCATTCAACATAATGCAAAACGTATTTGAAGGGGTTTAGTAGCTATGCATACAAAAAACCATAGATATTATTTAGAGATATTTAAAAGTAAATAGAATAGTTTAAGACACGTTTATTTACTGTGTACATTGAAGTGGTTATATTAAAAGCACGCTCACTATACTAACAACTGCTCTACACAAAATGACTTCAAATCACTTAACTTCCAAAGCCTACTGCTTATAAAGAGAAATTCTGCAAAACAAGCTGCTAATGTAGTGACTTTCTGTGTGGTTCACTTTCAGAAGCCTTTAGAAGACTGTAGAAGGAAAACCAACTAAATTTTACTTAGGAAACCATCTCTCTCACAGCAGCATTGTTTTTCAGTGGTTTTACTGCACACCGGAAGCCAACTCTGTTCCTGTTCATCTAGGTGTCGATGCCATAACTCGCAGGAACAGATCCAAAAATGATTTTTAGTGACTTGAATTTGACTGCTTTATGAATACCGTGTATAGATGAACAACATCTATGATTCAGCGAGGTGTTTAACAGATGGAAAGCAGAAGTTGTCCCATAAACTAAAGTATTTGTTCCAACTGGAGGCAAAACTGAGATTCTTTAATAGCAAATCTCTTTCATACACTTTATATCATATGCCACAATATCAACTGAAAGGATATTCCAGGAGTTTTTTTGTTTCTCTTTAGGATAGTGTGGAAGAGTCAGAAAATTTTAAAACAGAAATACCCAGTTCAGTGTACCACTAATCACATAAATCTAGAAGGGCTCAGATTAAATCAAATGGTGCTATTTATAGGACTGACAGGATGGCAAGAGTCCCCTTCTGTCTTCACTACCAGGAGCAATGCTACTGCAGCCAGCAGAAGACAGGAATAGGCTTTGTATTCAATGTATCACACATACGAAAATACATGCAATACAGCGATTTTCCCTCGAGGTTTCAAGGAATACTACCTTAGAATTTTAGGATCAAAATATAGATGATAAAATCATAAGCACTTCCTAATGGGAAAAACAGTATGAACACATGCTTTTTGTTGTTTTAGTTAGTTTATTTTAAGTGAAATGAGGCACTTAATAGTTTGGATACAAGCATTTCCCTTCCACTTACTCTTTAAGCCCAGAGCTTGCTACTTTTTGTTCAAGTTTTCAGAGAAACTGAAAGTAACAAAAAACTGACTTAGAAAAATACCTTTCCTCCTCACTGTTTATTTTTTTATATAAATTTCCTCAGCTTGATCTAGCAGTATGGAGAAGTGCAAATCATCCTTACAATTTTATTTATTTTTTACAATTTTGATTTATCTAGAGGATTTCTGACACACAGTGTTTGCTGATTAGACGTAGAGATTCTGGCTCTTAACCAGTCTGCTAAGTCAGAGAAAACTACACTGAATTATCCAGCTGAGAACCAGCCCACTTTTAAATATAGTTCCCAACTCCTTACTTACTGTGCTTACATAATAAGCCAAATTTGCAAAAGAGGCTATGTTTTAATTTAAAATTTTCACTGACTTTTATACACGTGCAGCTCCAAATAGACCAGCACAAAAGGCAAAGGCAGGTTGCATTCTTCCTGTACCTGTCCATAGGTTTTGATTTTGCATGTGTACATGTAAGGTCTAATTTAATGCATACAGAAAAACTGATCAGATGAGAGCATCTCTTCTAAAAAATCAGTATCAGTGTTTTGCATGTGATGACAATACAGAAAGCTAAAAGTGATATAGTTTCTGTGTCAGGTCAGACTTTTCAAGAACTGGAATATTTCTGCTCCACTTTAGGATAAACAATCTGCTACAGTCTTATTAGGAGAGGTGGTATACCTTAGTGCCAGTGCTTGTCTTACTTAGCTGTCATCTCACGTTCCCCAGGGGCTTGTATATCCCCTATGACTGAGATTTGCACAGCACTGTCAGGGATTTGGATGCTCAGTTCCCATTATTGTTGCTGAGGATCCAACCTCTTTGTTGAGAGCTGTCAGTTATTTCTGTGGATCTGCTTTCTTCTGGCTCTGTGGTTTCTATTCCCTACCTTTCAGTATTTCCAAGGAGTCTCCAGTCTGCTTTTGAAAAGGTCTCTTGCCATTGGTGCAATTTAGAAACCTTCACAGAAAGCCCTTGGCTGGCTTTGGGAAAGCTACTTCTTATAAACATGTTACACACATATGTACCTCAAAAGCCTACTGGAGAAAAGCAAGCAGGAGAGGTAATGGAGCAGCAATATAGATGATTTGGGTAATACAACTTTCCAGAGACCTCAGGACTGAAACTTTGGAGACAGCTGCCAGGCTATCCATATTAGAATAAACTATTTACTATTTATTTAAACTATTAGAATAAACTATTAGAATAAACTACGAACTGGCTGAAGGAAAGAAGCCA
>NW_010179079.1:0-31993 GCF_000695765.1 Mesitornis unicolor
CCGTAAGTTTCATAAAAGCAAGGCAGGGCTGTAAGTACAGTACCACAGCTGCATTTCTCAAACTCAGAGCAAGCGTTTAAAGACCTCCATATCCTTGGTTCTTGCCAGATGTTGATTCTGACAGCAGAAAAGGTACCAGGTTTTTCCAAAACCTCAGCATGAATGAATTATAGCTAGTGCAAAATAAACAAGTAAATATAAATAATATCTCTAGTTCTGCAGCTCTGAAAAATTACTGTGCACAAGTTACATTTCCTGACCCAGCAGAAAGATATAAATTAAAATAAAATAAATAGAAAAAATACAACACACCTATTGGACATTTGACTGCTTTGGATATTTGGAGGGCTAAATCTCATGCCTGAAGTAACCAAGTTTGGACCTCAGCATCCTCTCTGCTAGCCACTAGCAACTGATCTCTTTCAAAGCCGCTCTATCCAATCTAATAAATATTTAAGTCTGATGGTGGCAAAGGCTCATGCTGGAATTCATCTACTCAGAGAAGGAACAAAGCTCATAAAATATCAGGGTTCATTCAAGGTAATCTGTCTACAAACATGTTTTTTCATAAGAAGTTCTGTTTCATGAGCTGCCTCAATTTCAGACCACTAAAACTGTAATTAATGGTAATGGAGTGACTAGACCTCATTTTCCCAATAA
Organism: Mesitornis unicolor; assembly: GCF_000695765.1. NCBI lineage: Eukaryota > Metazoa > Chordata > Aves > Mesitornithiformes > Mesitornithidae > Mesitornis > Mesitornis unicolor. The sequence continues at coordinate 661 of NW_010179079.1, forward strand.
GTGCACAGGCCACCTGATGCCCATTCTTATACTAGGGTTTGCTACTGTTTTCAAACATGATTATACAGATTAGTGGTTAAGAGATCTGGGTTCATTTCTGCCATTGTTTATAGATAATCTTGACTTTTGCTTTAGCATCTGTGCCTCAGTTACTCCTAATGGAAAGGAAAGGGTGAAAAAAAACTCAAACAGTAAACTCTGCAACTTACTTCAAGTTTTATGGATGGAGAAGTCCTAGCTGTATGTACAGAGCATTAGCTGATTCATTCTCCAGTATAATTAGGTTGCTTGTATCTGATTCTTTGTATCATGAGGTATTACAAAACTGTTATTAGAGACCATATTTCTAAACACCTTTAAGAAATTAGGTTCTGGTTCTGTTCATACTGAATTTGATGGCAAATTTCCCATTAAATTCATTGGTTCAGGATCACAGCTTAATGAGCATAATTCTTTGAGTCTGCTCTTAGTACAACAAACAGATTTTTTTATACTGTAGTCTTTGTTCATTGCAATATTCAGGATATAGTTGGTATATCATTAAAGGAAACTCAGTAAATGTGTAACTACATTCAGAGTGACTCACATTAAGATTTTAGTGTAAGAAATATTGTAATAGAAACAGTGTATATCTATACATGAAGGAGCACTCAGTTACAGAACTATTTGTTGAAAGAGTACCTCAAGTCCTCAATCTCTCTTGTCTATAAATTGCATTAATAATCGACACCTCATTAACAACTCATTATGGATACTGAATATTGCACAAACAGACGCAGTGCAGCAAAGGAGGCAAAAACTGAATTCATGAATGGGAAAACAGGAAGATATTTTTCAATTTAAGACTATGACTTCATTAAGGGCATTTGGGCTCTTTGTTCTGCATTTGAATTGCCACAAACAGATCTAGCGATAACCGTCACTTCCCAGTACCTGAGGAAAAATGTATATGTTTTATGTAGATAATAGACCAGCTGTATAACCATATATGCGTTCCACAGACTACAAGATTTAGGAATTACAAATTAGTAAAATTCTACCAAAATGGATATAAAGCAAACAGGAATTCAGTAACACTTTCTGTATCGTCTGTGGAATGAGCTCAGTAGCCTTCATAATGCAACCTAGGAAATACTACTGCTTCCTTAACCTGCCAGTCTTCAGAAAGTTACAGTGACACTCAACACAATGCCATTTGACCTGTATCTTTATTCAGCCACCTGTTAACTGCATTTTAATTATTCTTTTTCATGGGAAAGTCAGTGCCAAAGGAAAACTGTTATTTTTCAAGTCCATGAGATCACACATAGATTGATAGCTCCAGGGAAGAAGGCTAACACATCTTCTCTATGTTCTACTATCATTTCAATTGAGGTGTCAGTACTCAGGTACACTGGCAGCCTTGGATTACACAGCTTCACAATCATTTATCAGTAAAATAGGATCAATGACTCCTGCTAGAAAATAATACAGATATTTCAGATTATTTAAGTTAGGAAATATATTGTTTATCTGCAGCAATAAAAGTAACAAGAAAGTAAGAAGTAGTCAAAGCAGACCACTTTAAAAAATCCAGGAATTAGCATAGAAAATACTGTGAGGACAAAAGGTTATATTTCTACCTGCAAGCAAAGAAATTAGAAATGCGTAAGTATTATGCATGTTCAGTATGTTAGAGGTTATTTTCTTATTTCACTACACTTTATGACAAAATCTATTTTGCACAAGGAAAATTAAGAGCTAATACATTTCTTTTTTCCATCTTTTGAGGGAAAGCTCAAAGCTTGATTGTGTTATACTCTGTATATGAAGCTTCTGTCCACACAGAGCTCTACAGGAAGTACTGCCTGAAGACATTTGGGCATGCATGCATGACAACCATGGTTGTATGTCAGTTTTACTTCATGACTTTCTGAATGGGTTTAGCTTTCTTGAAAGAAGATTCTCCTAGATTTGAAGAATCTCCTTGTTTTACCCTGTTCCAGATCTAGCTCTAAGCTGACCACACCAAAGAGCAAAAAGTCATAACTGAGCATTATCATGCCAAAGCTGGGGAAATTAGTACCTGCTCACGGGCTTCTAAAAGTCTCTTTTGCTTCCTAAATAAAAGCACTGACATGCATCCTCTAAAGCATGTTCCAGGACAGGTGAAAGAGGATCCTAGGAAGCTAGACAAATCTAAATTCATCAGGAAATCATTACTTTCGGCATTGTTACATAGAAAGACAAGTGAAAATTAAGATCCATCTGCACAACTCTCTGTTGAAATCCACCTAATTTCAAGAAGGAAATGTTTATGTAAATGTATAAATACTGTTTCACACTAGGACTGAGATCTTTCAGACGAGAGGGAAGATTTCACTTTTTACTTTTATCAATCTTATATCCACAAATTGTGCATGTATTGACAAAATTAACTTAAAGATTAACAGAGTAAAAGACAAAGAGACTCAGAACTACAAGACTAGAAGACGAGCTAGAGGTGATGGCATTTATACTTCATTTATTTAAAGTTGTGTAATAACATTACTTATAATGTCAGTTTTCAAATGCGTGACTGGCACTCAAACAATTGGAGTTAGACAGCCAGCATCACTGAAAATGTCCTCTCGTGATCACACAAATGCCTTTATGAAGGCTCCCAAACAATTAATGGTTGTATGTGCGTGTCTGCCTATTACAACAAAAGTCACATTACATTGCAGTCCCATGTCATAGCATTAACAGATAATGAATCACAGGTGGAAAACTGTGGAAGGTCATATACAGTATGAATTTGTTGATGATAGGCTGTACATGAACAAACAAATTTTTTAAAATGTAGGAAAAAAATACAAAAAACAAGCAAATCCGCTTTTATGTACAATGATTAAACTTCATTTGCTTTAATGAACTCTGGATGTCAAACTCTAACTCGTGTGAAAATGGAGAACAGCCTGTTGGAACTAAAGCTTTGATGAATGCCTCAGTCCGGCCATAAAATGAATTGGAAAAGTCCTGATTTTTCCCTGCCAAGGTTCCTAATATGAATTTGGAACTATCAATTGAAAGTAATTTAAAGCTTTGGATTACGCCAAAAGGCCATAGAATGTGTGCACTTGTTGTTAGAAACGTTTATTGGTGAAATTTCCTGAAAAGTGCAAGAGAAAAAAGTTGTGTTGATAATTTTTAATAAAATAAGAACATTCATTTCCTTCACCTTAACACCCCAAAGTTACCCTGCTCACTCTAAAAAAACCTTTGCAGGCAGATTGCTGTGGAGACATTCATATTTTTTCCAGCTAAGATTAGGTCAGCATTTCTGTTCTAAATTGCTATCTTCAGTGATAACCAAAGCTAGTAAGTCATTCTTATCTATGTATTCCTGACTGAAGTTTAGAAAACCAGTTTCAGTCTAAAATTAACACAAGCCTTTATCAAGTTTGTTTAAGTATTTTTTATTTTCAATGCTGCAATGTACATTAAATCAGCAGGGGAAGACAAGGAAACTCAGGTACTTTGTATTCTGAATAGAAATTACCCATTTTTCTCTACCTTTACAAAGCTTTGCCAGGCAGGAATACCCAAAGACAATCCTTTTTGATCAGTGGACTTTACATGTAGTGTAGTGGCTTTTTCTGGAAGAAAAGATATTGAAAATCATGTAGTCGTTCCCAGGTGACATTAAATGGCCTTGTTGTACACTAGGTCAAATTAATTATTCCTTCTGCCTTTAGAAATCTAATCAACATAGGAATGAGAGGCAAATGTTAAATATGTATTTTGGTTTATGTATTTTATGTTTATAGAGTGTTGATCATCTTCTATTACAGTAGAAACTGAAATTCATTCATATTTTGCAGAAGTTATGGACCTTGAGAGACCAAAATATCAGTTCTACTGCTGCCTCTAACTATCACACTGTATTGTAGTGGCTAATTTGTAATAATATAAAAAGAACACACTACTTTATGGGGAAAACAATAAAATATTATGCAGATACTTGTTCTAGATTTTGTTTTAAGTACTGGTTAACTTTTTTTTCTTTTTACAGCAAAGTCAGCTTCTGATTTTGTTACATTCAGTTCAATAATTGTGTCCTTAGGTTTAACACTTTATTCTGAACTCTCTTAAATCAGCTGAACCCTTTCATGTCAGTGATTTTATAAGAAGTTCAGGTTTTACCTGGTATAACACAAAGCAAAATGTGATACATTATTTCATGGGGCATTTTTTGGGACTGAAGGAGAGTGTCCAAGCAGAGGGAGAATCTCCAAAACACTGTCCAACCAGCGATCTTGTAAACTAGTAGAGTGCAGCTCAATCATCCTAACTGCATCAAGATGCACAGATAGCATCACATTAGAGCTTAAAATATGTCAGAAAAAAAAATTTAAAATATTATCTGCTTCATCCCAAGAAATAGTCAATTAGTTTATAAACTGCAGAAGTGAGATATGAAACTGAGTCAATGGTGTATCAGAACCTATGAGGAAATATGACACTATGCATCAAAATGTGAAACTGTGATTACTTTCTGCAGCTACGCTCTTTGATAAAACTGCAGGTAAGTAATTCACTGTTGACTGCTAAAATACCTTATCATATTTACTAGCACAGCTGGGCAGATATATGTAGCAGACATGTGGGAATGGAAAAGGAAGAGAAAAAAATATTGCTCAGAATATTTCAAATGTTCAAGTCATTTCTTGAAAAAATAATGTTTTCAGATTTCAGAAAAAAATCCCTTCTCTTCCTCCACCCCTGAAGGAGGAAGAGGCTTGGCCTCTCTCACTTTTGTATCACTGCAAATGTGACGAGTCTGTTCAGCTGAGTTTAAGCCACAAGCCCTACACTCTGACAATATCTGTCCTCATAGGCAGATTTTCCTCCTCTGAACAAGCCGTCACATTGAAACCTATCTCTCCCACAAGCCCCTGTCAACAAACATATCCCTTACCAGCCTATGGAAAGATGTATTTTTTTAATTAACCACCCTGCAACTACCAGAAAACTGCATTCCTTCAAGGACTGATTGATCTAGTGGATCACCTTTTCTCTACCTTGTGTTACAACAAACAGATAAAACAGTAAAATTGACAAAGGTATCCAATTGAAAATAGCATTGAAACAAACAGGGGGGAAAAAAGGTAGAAAACTTAACATTCACCATTTCTGATCTCACCAGTGGAAGTAACTGCACAGAAAACACTTCATATTTTGTTCACTTCATATGTCTCTTCATTCCCACCATCCTTACACACAAACACACCACAAACTGATGTGATAATTTTTTAAAAATTAAGTACCTGTATTAGAAGTCTTGCAGAAAACAGTGTATTCAGGGAGTGAGAGATGTTGAGCAAGCCACAGCTGCTATATTGGGCCTTCTACTTAAGGTTTGTGTGCTAGCATGAATGACCACAGTATAACCCCACCCGCATAAAATGTAAAGGAAGGTGCTGGAATACACTGTGTACACACTGTTCCTGAATACAGTCCCTAGATACATGTAGCCAGATATGCTCTGGTGGGCATTAAAAAAGAGATAACATTCATACCTGTCAAGAGAACATACAAAGTTTTGTCACTGCAGATATAAGGAGCCACTTGGAGGAGGAAGGTTGAACCCCAACATGGATGGGAATGTTACACAACATGCTGTGGCTGCCCAACTGGTGTCTGCCCAACACTGCAGATACTTACTGAGACCCAGAAAGAACCCTTCTGTTCCTCATCCCAGCACAGAACAGTACCTTCAGGGTTTCAAACTAAGAGTATACAACCAAAACCTAGCACATTAACAGCCAGTTTTCAAGCCTTTGTGATAAGCCTCCAAGTTTGGAAGATGACATTCAGAGGCATCTTTGGTGACCTTTCTGGGCAGGCTAGAAAGCACATAAGGTGACTACAGCATGCCAGCTGGTCCCTTAGGAAACACTACAATTAAACACCCAGTGAGAAAGTGAAAAAGGGTTGTCTTGGATTCATTATCTCAACTCATGACATAGGCAAAATAGGGAAGAGCAGGCAGGTGACTTCCCAGATGATTCTTTCTATAGAATAGAAATAGAAAGTACAATATAAAAAAAAAGTTTGTCTAGTCCAGCAGCAGAAAAATGCAAGTTCAGATAAAATCTCAGACTTACTAGATTATATCTGTATGAGGAAAAATGAAATGAGCGGTGCTCTGTACTGTAGTGAATGCATAGATTAGTGATACAGGAAGAGAGTAGAAATGCGTTGTGACCCAGAATTGCAAAGTTCTAAGTTCAAAGGTATTAGATCCCTAAGTCCTATTTAAAGCAAGATTCAGTGATTGAACACTTCAAGGATTTTAGCTTGGGAATCCAAGAGGAAAGCTACCTCTATTTGAGGGGATAAAAGATACATTTACGTCCAAAAGCAATCACAGTTATTTTCACTTAGCCAAGTCCTAGACACATGAGTCTAAATAATGCTTCAGCTTTTCAAATCAGGACTAAACCACTGATTTTCATGCTGCAGGAGCATTAGTTGATTGATAGCTACACACTAGATATTCATCAGGTCTTACATCTTCCTTTGAGAAGAACATGGGCCAAAGCTTTTGCAGTAAGCTGAGGCCTGAATGTCGTAATGTGCTTCTTTTCTAATATACGTTACTATATGCTTAAAAAAAATTCTAATGACAGATTTTGGGTTTAGTTGCAAATTTTCCAAACTTTCAGGATATAAAGGCTCAAGACCCTTGTTCTAAAATCACATTTATGTTTAGAAAAATGTCCTTTGCTCACTGACAGAAGTTTGAGTCTTAAGAAGTCAGAGACTGATGATGGACAGTACCTTTCCACAGTATCCAGGAAAGGATCTTCAAACAGGTGTCTTCGTCTGAGGTCTAGCATCAGCTCAGAACTTGCAGTTTCCTCAGGTTCCACAGATGGTTTCCAGAGAAACCTCCAGATGTTCTTCTGTCTCATGAAACACTGAACATCAGTGAGATGTCTAGAAGAGTGTCTTCAAGACCTATTCACATACACAGCCAGGTGCATAATACAAAACACCTCTATAGCTCTTTCAATTTAGTAAAAGCCAGGGGATCACCCTAGAGATACCCTGCATGCATGTGAGTTTGTCTTCAATTCCCTTCACCTCTAGTCACTTTGGATTTAGTAGCTGATGAGTCAGGCCAACTTGATAGAGGAGTGGAGAAAGATATATATTCCAATAAATTAAGTGAGTCTGAAGGATGTATTGCATTATCAAGTCATGCCAGAGTAGAGATATGACAATACATGTACACACATAGGCGAGAACTCTGAAATGAGTTTCAACACCAAAAAACCCCTGTTACAACTCCCACCATTTGGCATCTGAAATCAAAAGAAAGAACACAGAACAGATCTGCAGAAATGAGTCTTTCAGATTTATTACTTGGAGAACTATGTGCTTCTTTTGCTATTCCATGGCATTGTTTGTATTTTAAGGTTTGTGGCTCTCCCTGTCTGTTAAGGTGGTAGGACATTAATTCTAGACAGACCATAGATCATTTCCCTTCTGTAGCTGTTAAATATTTTTTCAGATTAAAGATTAATCATAAACTCTAAAACTTATTTCAAGGGAAAAATATTTTTCTTGTTTTTTACACCTCACTTCCTCCTTTCAAATGAAAGAAAAATCTTCTATCTGGCATATCAGTCTTGGAATAAGATATACTGATGAATCTGCAACAACATTAAATATGAATTTCTATCCCTGAAGGTTTCAGTTTAAACATTTCCTTACAATGCATTTATCAAGAAAAGGAAAACAGCCCATTTCGAGATTCAGTGAAAACTCAAAGTTAACAAAGATCAATTTTTCATTCTGTAACAGTCAAAAATAGAGGTTCCTCTGAACTACAAATGTGAACATAAGACTGAGGTGAAGTAGTCAGCCTTTTCTTTTTCCCATAATGTCTGGCCTGCAGTCTTCCAGCAGACAACTAATAATAAACTGAAACAATTTTGCTGCTGCATTTTCTAATGCATCATACATGTTAATGAGGTCTCAACATACCTTCCTGTTCTTCCTGTTCTTCCTGTTTATTGACACACAAAAAAAAGATTCCACTACATGTCATTTCAAAAAATGGAATCTATCTTGATCTGTTAGAAAAGGTGATTTGAAACCTTCCTGGCCCACACACCCAGCCCTGCCTGCAGAGCTGGTGTCTCATTTCAGGAGCATTCCATTAATTGGGAACATGTAATGGATACTGCCTAGTAGGTGTTTACAGGTCATGCTTCAAAGAAAATTGCAAGGAAGATAATATCCTTAAATAAATATAAAAATTTCGTCTGTTAAGGCCATTGAAAATTACATTTCTTCAAATATTTTAATACTATGTGAGCAGAAATCCAGCTATTCAGAACAAAACTTAACCCAATGCAGTAACATACCACCAAACATTCCTTTCTAAGCAATAAGCTGAGACGTGCTACTTCTGGATCATTTGTTGCAGACATCAACTACTGGCAGGAAGCCAAAGATGCTAGTATTTTACACATTTTTAAGTAAAGGCTTGTCTTTTTTTTTTTTAATTGTTTAAAGGAAAGGATTTCCAGTAGAGGAAATTCTACTTTCTTCAACTGAAAGAACTGTAAAATTAGTTGCAGCTACAGCTAAGCTGTTCTGAAGTGCTTTTTTGTACCTCTCAAGCACAGTTTCCTGAGAAGAGGTTTGTTACCTTCAACTTTCTGTGGATAGAGCCATAAGTTTCCACCACTCTTAGACTGGAAAATCCTGATGGCAACATCTCATTTACTACTCATGTTGAACTGACAGACTTAACTGTGTTTGTCATCAATATGCCTTTCCTTCCAAGAGCCTATGACAGCAGATGAATTGAAGTGACCCCAAGCCAGCTTCTCCAAAACAAAACATTATTCACTCAAACACTGAGAAAAGGGCTTAAACAAACAAAAGACCCCTTACCTCAGCTTTCATCTCTGCATCTGAGCTTCCGTAAACTCAGCTTTACCCTGCTACTTCCATCTCTATGTTAGGTGGGGGTGGGTGAGACTGTTTTGTTTCAGCTTGCTTACGTGCCCCTCAGTCATCATCTTCCTCCCCTCCATGCAACTGCTGACAGCCCACTTAACCTTCTTTCTTCCCTTGACACAGCATCTGAAAAGTTTCGATGTCCTTCTTGGGCCTGGAAAGAGTAAACTTGCCCACTGATTTGGCATTTTGGTAGTTCAATAACAAGTACATTACAGCTGCCCTCCTTTCTAATGCTTTAGTGCAATCTGCAAATATGACTGATGCTGACATGCAGTGCACAATCCTCATCTGAGCAGCCTACTCTGTTGAAGATCCAGCACTGCATGGTAACATCAGTCTCCCATGACAATGGTTCTGAACGAAAGCAACCACAAGGCATACTATTACATTATTTGGGCAGATTTGGTGTTGTACTTTGGTCATTTTGTTCTATCTCCAGTTGTTAAACAGAATGGCACCTGATGCTTGATGGCCAGTGAGAAGAAAGAAAAGCGTTCCACAAGCTTAAATTTGTTGCTTCTACTTTATACTGGAAAAAGCTTAGTAGTGTGACTGAAAAATTAGGTAAATTCCAGATATTTCACAAAAAAGAAAATTCTTAGCACTGTGGTTTAACATCCATGTACTTGCACTGGGACAGTAGGATAAACTCATCTGTGTCATTTGACGTAAAGTTTTTCAAAACCCATATACAGTATTGGTTTACTTTTCCAACCAAACAGCCTTTGTCAGAAGAAACAGACTTTCTGGTAACTGGAAGCAGATCTGACAGTGACTCAAAGCCTAAACTGTGAAGGCAAAAATACTTCCCATGGTGAAACAAAATATTATTGCTGTTACTATTGCACATCAATTATTAAGTCACTATCCCAGTGCAGTACTAACTTCAAGATAATGTTTATTTTCTAAACATATTTTAGTTTCCTTAAGCTTCTTGACTTATAGATTGTTATCCCGAGGCTACATCTATAACATTAAACCAAACAGTGTCAGGGCCCATTCTCTGGTCAACGACATAGTCCACCCCTACCATTCTGTATCTTCCTACTACAAATGAACCATGGTCTCTGTTAATTCCCAGCACTGCCTCCAGAGGTTACTTGAGAGAGTACAAGTTGACTGAACTCAGAATCCAAAGGGTTTTCTCCTAGCAATGTCTCTGTGCAGAATATTTTCTTCCAGTGCCTGGGCCCAAGTACTAATACTTTTTAGTGTAATGTAATAAGCCTAGCCTGAAAGTCTGGGGTTTGTTTTATTTTGGTAGCAGTTGCAGGTTTAACCCAATCTCTTGTATCTCTTGTATCTTTTAAATAGAGAAAAGTCTCATTAACCTTGTCAGATGTTTTCCTTTATGAAGACTATGAGTTTGGTGTACCAGCTGGGTCTGAGCTGATCTGTAAGAGGACACTTTGGTACACCATGAGCATTAAATTTCTCAGCTATCCATATTGATTATCTTGAAGGGACACTAATCCCTCCCCTGAAGAGCCAGTGGAAAAATTTAAAATACAATCTCTCTCCTGGGGAATTTGTCAGTGCTTGAGTTGTTCACAGAGCATACACCACGCCACTATCATCACAACCATGTTAGAGCTCAGCAACAGTAGCTATGTAAGCTAATGTTCAGAAATCCCCAGCCACACGTAACCCCACTTCCCAGGCTGTCTTGCTGCCATGATAATGCCTGCATACATCACAGAGATGTTGATCACAGCAAAGAGGAACTCCTCACTAGTGAAGTCTGCCCCTGTGAGCGTACTCACGGTCTTGGGTCGAGATCAGCCTTGACAGGTCAGCATAACTGCCTAATCAGTCTCACACTTTTAGGGACGGGGTGTTGGGTCCCAGCTCTGCCACTACTAGGTGAACACCAAGGGGCACGACCAAAATCTACCGGGGCCTAAGATGACAGCAAACAATGACAGAACATTTCTGACTAGGTGCAACTGCCCGCCTGTCTTGGTTGTTACCAGCTTTTGTCAGCGCAGCCTGTTCTGCTTCATCCTTCACAAATATGGGACTGATGAACCTCTGGCTCAGGTACTAATAGTCACCAGTTCTATTCTGCCAGTCTGCAGAAGCACCTGAAAGACAATGATAGTTAGGATACAAAACCCCTCCTGTGTGGCATGAAACAGGCTGTTCTCACATTTCTATATCCCCCTGTTCAGCTATTATGCTCTACAAAATCCCAGGCCAACTTAAACCAACCCATTTCTCTTGCACAAGCCTTGCTAAGCTGCTTCATAGATTCTGTCAAGTATTGTGTTTAAAGTCTTCTTCTCAGAAAGGACCAGCAGCAAAATTGAGGTACTGGGCTTTTAGACATCTTACAGAGTTGAGTTTGAGGCAGTTGGAGGAAAATATCTGACACAGGCCACAGAACAAGAATTTCTCTCTTTATACTCTCTTTACGTGTAATCACATTTGCATGTTGAGATTTGGTGAAACCTTTGCTTCCAGCTTCCTGAAAAGCCCATTAAGCATCACAGTGCTGCAAGAGGTCTTATTGCTTTCTTGGTTGGTATATTAAAGAGCTCATGAAGTCATCTCAATCACCTAGCACTGACACTTCATCATGCCATGTTCAGCTTCACCAGAGATGAACTTGACTGGAGACAACAAAGAAATGTGATATCTGTGCATTGCTAGTTCACTGTAGAGGATTAGTGAGTCAAACTGCCAGTGGTGAATCTATATAGGTGAAAAGCAGTGAAAATACTCATACACATGGATTTGCAGTTAATTTTTACTGTCCACTACATAACCAATATAACTAAAGAGAAATGAAAGAAACTGTACCAATTCAATCACACTTATAAACTGGAATGTCAGTCTTAATAACTCAGCCATAAGATGTGAAGACAGAACCCAGACTGTAACCCAAATTTTAGCAGTGTTCTTGGGAGCTCAAGTAGATGGCACAACAGTCTATTCTGGATTTAAAATCTATGACTACTAATGAAAACAAACATATCTGCTGTTTTATCACCTATTTTAGAAACTGTATGAACAGTAAGTTAGGAACTAATGGCCAAGTTCATTCTAGAAAGAGTCTATGCAGCTCACATGAGAACAGAAATAAGGCCGCTCATTCAAAAGCAGAACTTGCATTTGTTGACAAATATCAGCAATGCATTTGTAACATGTAGCATTTTTTAATATGTAATAACCATCTATTTGCTTTTGAAAAAAAGAAAAAGTGAAAGAAGGTTAAAAGTGATAAAATAATTATGAGACATTTCCTTAGTAAGAAAGAAAACAAGCATAGCTAAGAAAGAATTGTCAGGGAGCATCAAGAGCAGGTGGCTTCCCAAGGGAAGGAGGACCAGCAGCAGCCTCTGCACAGGCAGGGCCAAGCCCTCGTGCCACAGTGCCATGGCAGCAGAGTGGGGCGGGCAGGGCAGGATGATGGCAACAGCAGCTTCTACTGACTGTCCAGTGTTTTTCTGGCAAAAGCAAGGTAACACCTTGAGTCCCAGGTTAATCCATGAAATGCAAGCAACAGGACTGAGGACAGGCAAGGCCACATCAACCTTCCAAGTGCTCTCAGGGCCCTGGCAGGGAGAGATTTTGTGTTAAAATATTCTAATTTTAATCTAATGCAATCTGAAATGGGAAAGGCTTTGACTTCTCTAAGTGTTTGTCATAAAACTTTCAGTTTGGTTTCATGACTGTGACAATTTATTAGGATTAAGGAACTGTAATTTCCACATTAGTTGTTCCTCACATGGACCAATGGATTCAGTACCTGTGTTTTGCAGTTGATGAACAGCTGACCAAGACCAAAATATTTTAAAGTTTTCCCAAGACAGCACTGAGTACAAACTCACTTCTATTTTGCATATATTTGCAATATTACTACCACCATCAAATAAATTACTTTGAAACACAAATGAAAAAGTATGTTGTTATGTCTTCCTCAATATCACTGATTAAATGCTCTCTGTGCCATCCAATATGGCCCTTACATGGCTCATTCAGTTGCTTCTCCAGGATATAAGAGAGGTGGAATCATAACTTTTTGCCAAATGAACTGTGAAGAAGAGAACTTCAGCAATTTTAAAGGTGCACAAATATCCCAATATCAGTAATAGTAATAATAATTTTAGAAATAGACTGTGCATGGTGAAAAAAAAGAGAAAGATTATATTTATTGCTGACCTGAACTTTCACCTGATAACCGTAAACTTTCATCACAACTGGTCTAAATATGGTACCTCTTTGAAATACATCACAAGCCTGGTTGGAGATATTTCTAGCCTATTTCTATTTTATTTCCTTTTTAACTGTCATTCTGTAGCAAAAGCTGAAAGAACTATCCCCTAAAGTCTTTTTCTTTTACTACCAGATACATAAAGGGCAAGTAGCCTGAGGCTTAATATTTTTCAAGCTTTTAAATATTTTATTCTCAATTTAGAATGAGTGTGTGTCATTTCTGTGGGAACTCAGAAACAAGTGGTCCTGAGTTCAGATTAGATCTGCCACTTAAAAATATGTCGGGATGAGATGGAATTCATTTGCAGTAGACAATGATCCGAATTGACAAAAGGTAAGGATTAATTGACAAAGGAAAAACAAATTCCAGGGATCCAGAAAGACCAAACATGGCAATGCGTCAAATGAAATGTCTTTATTCACACCTGACTGTTTTGTTCAGTGACAAAGTATCAAAGGGATTATCCAAAAAGCAATCAGGCAGCTGGGCTGCTCCATTTCTAAATGCTAGTTTCTCTTTTTAAAAAACACCATCAGTCAGCAGACAGAGAATAGAAACACAGTGCCAAGAACCAAACAATCAGCAAGGACCAGCTATTATAATACATGGGTAGTTCATTCTCAAATTCATGGCTTTATTTCTGTGGTCAGTGTTTCAAGCACTAGTCATGAATTAATAAACATTGATGGCTCCAGCTTCCTCGCAACACAGATCTTCCTGCAGTATTTAACTGAGTGAGGAGACGTGGTAGGGAACACATAATGGTTTCCTATAACTGGACATGAGCAAGGACAACTGTGTTCATCTGTTAATTAAATGTATGAGCACAGTGAATAATTCAAAGTGAAGTATTTGTTTGACAGGTCTATTCTTTTACTGATTGTCTTCTTGAGAAGTTATGTCCTTCTCAAATTCATTTTGTTTCAAAGAGTGGAATGACCATCAATAATTCAGCCTATTCATTCATTATTTTACTACTGAAATACAGATTATCTTTTTTTGAGGTTTACTTGTTAGTCTAAGGCAAATGAAATAAGTACATAAACTCTTCCCACATAAAGGTTCTTATGCATGACAATTTTAGACACAAATGTCATGGGACATATCAAGCATAGGGATTTAAGATCATCTCTGCCATTAAATGCATCACTCTGGAACTGAAAAACTGGAAAGCAGGGAGTCTACTAAAAATTTACCGTCAACTTTGAGAAATCACCCATCTATCACAAAAAATATATCTTACAGTGTATAAAAGTCTGAAAATTGCCAAGTTTATTAAGTATTTTCTCATTTTTTATAGCCTGTGTACCTGCTCATTTGACATTCCCTGCTGGATACTGAGTTTTCCCTTGCTGTTTTGATGGAATTGACACCAGGCAGATGCTGTGGGAGGAAAATAAATAGCATGTTTTAAAAATGGGTTTTTGTGAATGTAATACTAAAAAAGTCAGTCAGGACAGGTCAGGTACTTCTTAATTTGCTAAGTTAACCATATCACTTTGAGGATAGCCATTCTAATAGCATAGCTACTGTTGGGGATTGGACTACATGATCTTTTGAGGTCCCTTCCAATCCCTAATGATCTGTGATTCTGTGATTCTGTGATTCTGTAACTGATAAAGCTTCAGGCTAAACTGCATGGCTGAACCTCAGAAAAACATCACACCGCTGAAAGTTGTCAGTGGTTTACTGTGCTGATCCTACCAGCTGAAAGTACACTGAGACCACATGCTTATGAAATCTTAAAGTGTTATTTGTATTTCCATATTGACCAGTGTGATGTTCACTGATACACACTTATTGTGCTGCTGAGGGTTAAATATTATGTATAAGTACCCAAGTTCTTTCTGTCAGCCCTTTCCTTAAATTGTAAGGTTCATAAAGTCTAAGATCATTAAATCAGATGTACTATAATGAAGGAGGAGCCCATAGAGTATTCTGCAGTGACAAATCAAAAGAGGGTATTTGAATAAGAGTGCATCCAATGGCTTCAAGAAAAGGTATAATTAGAAGTGGAGAGGTGAATGCAAATATTGTACATAATCGCCTGGCTGACAACAGCAGGAGCCACCAGGAAGCATCTTAATCTAATAGACCCCTACTCCCTCTGCTCGAAAAGCAGATGGAGGCTAATACAAAAGATTTCTCAAAACTTTGACATTAACTGCTATTACACATTTAAAGGTTTTTATTACGACAGCACCTACTAGTGCCACCAGAGCTAGAGGAAATGTCAGCCTTTCCTAGCCAAAGTCCCTGCTCACAGGGCTTTTATAATGACCATAAGAACAGGTTGAAGGCTCAAACTTGACATACAAGGATCTCAGAGAGAGAATTTCAAAAGTACAAAGGTCATTCAGACACTGGTAGATTCTGGTAAGAGTTGCACACATAACTGCCTTTCTTACATTTGCAAATCTCTGTCTCAGCTGCTTTTCCCTCATGCATTTTTAGGATACTTCAGTTTTGTTGAAAGCAGAATATTAATTAAAAAAAAAAAAGAGCAAGCAAGCAAGCAAGAAGTAATTTTACTTTTTTTGTCTTCTTGTTTCTTTCATAGACATCGTTCATATTGTTTGTATTTTTAATAGTCTTAGCTTTCTCTTCACCTTCATGTTTCTAGAATAAAGAAAGATGTGAACAAGGGTCAGTTTGAAAAATAGGGAAAAGATCTTGGCTACAAAGTACTCTGGTGACCTAGAAGCAAATCAGTAGATGGGCAGTGACTCATAGTGAGTAAATGGTACTTGCATTAATTGCAAGCACACACAGCATAGCAACATAAGTACTGTAAAGGCTGATTTGTAAAGCAGAACCAAAAATCTATGAGGAAAGAAGGATGTGATCTGTAAAGGTAGAAGCTAGGAGCTGGTGCAAACTGGAGTGCTCTGTGATTCTCTTTGGTCTTTATTTCCTCTGCATGGAAATGTACAAAGCAACATGAATGCAGACACAAACCTGGCAACTGGAAAACACTCTTCTGTGCCACAACACAGACTTAACCTGAATTTTCTGTTGTGATATATGTAAGCAAGAACTGTTCTAATTTTTAAATATTATACTGAAAGGATCTCACTTTCTTTGCTGACATGGATTTACAGCTTCTTGGTACATGTTCTTCATTTTAAGAGACAGCTTTATTCTCTCCATTTAGGAAATGCTAATATTTACATATATCAATGACATTTTTTTATGCAGGACCAGGGATCAGCTTCACTAGAGCCCAGGTACAATTTTGAAGCTTTGTTGGGAACTGGTTTGTCACCAACACTTACTCTTGCCTTCCTCAAAAGAATTTAGAGAAAAGAAAGGGACATGGTCAGAGATCAGTGCTTCAGAGCATTATGCCAAGTAATTGCACGCAATATATATGGAATTCTAGGAGTTCAGTAACAACAAAGTGAGACTACTCAGATATTTCTTTCCTGATAAAAGAACCATATTCTTATATTTACTACTGGTAAAATATGAATGCTTAGAGGTCCTTATGTGACACTGGGCTTACTGGTGTGGGGACTGAGATATATAGCAGTATAAGATTTTACTAATTAACTGAAGTAGACACATAGTAGATGAAAAAGACTAGAGAAGGACAGAAAGATGACTCCTGTTAGAGGGATTTTGAATTTACAGCTCAAGTCTGTAGCTTCCCCTAAGTACTTTGTTGACTATCACAGGCTGGAGCAACTGCTCAGCACATCGGCTGATGTCTTGGAGAAGTGTCTAGGCATGAACCTCCCTGCTTCTCCTATGTGATCCAGAAAAGGAACACCTGAGAGAAAGCTTTGACAGGCAGTAACCTTCCCACAGGATTACACAAGGGCATGACAGTAGAGACAGTCCAGTCAACTGAACTGTTTCCTGTCCTCCTGTCTAAAAGCAACTAGAAGAACAGAGCATCTTGCAACTGAAGAAGACCTAAGTATAATAGATATTTCTGAAATAGAGCTATCTGTCCCAACTCAGAAGAAATAAAAGTAGCTTATTTATACTACGTGCAAATAAGAAATTATATTTGAGACAGGCTTAGAATGGGATTGAATGTGGATGTAAGAGTATCCTGAGAACAGGAATGGGGAGCAGACAGTGTTTGAACAGATAAGGAATCCAATGATGGGACAGGATAATTCATGTTTAGAAAGCACTGACAATCTAGTGCATTCTACCTGAAGCAGCTCTCACCTCAGTCTGTATGAAACAGAATGGGTCTAAGTCTCCTTATTCCTCTACTGTCAAACAACATGACAGTAGAAACCCACCAGAAAAAGAAATAAAAAGAAGCACAAATTATCTTTCAGTTCTGGGGATGAACTGGAGCTATATATTGGACAGACCCTCTCCTCGTTCATCAATAATGTCAAAGAAAGATGTCAAATGCCACTACAAAAGCTAATAGAATTATAAAACCTTTCTTCTATATCAGGAGAAAAGAAACAGAAGTTGAGATAAAAGAGAATAAACTCTTTAAAAGTGTAACAATGGGTGACCATAACTACTTTTATATAAAGCATCCATACTCCATGTCAAAAAAATGAGGTGTGGAAAAGCAATTTTTTGGTTTTATACAAGTTAAATAGTTCTGATAGCTTTAGAAAATGCAAGAAGAAAACCTCATCCTAAGTAACACCTAAGGAATTTGATTAAAATTTGGATTGAACATTAAGTGCAGTGACCGAGCTGTAACACTTGCAACACTGTAGTACAGAGTGGGTGTTACCAAGACGGAAAACATGTATATACTTTCTCCCTTTTCCATCTTCATTAAATGTGTTTTCTTAGTCCTGAAGTCAATTTCTGTGTCTGTTTTTCTAAATAACTGGGTCTGTGTGTATGTCCATGTTTCTCTTTCACAATCGGGATTTCATTTTGTAGGCCCCATGCTAATTAATCATGAGGAAAGGTTTAAAGAAGTTTCTGGTTAACATTACCAAATGTTTTCCAAGCATGAAAGAGATTTTGAAAACAATCTTGCTCAACAAAACAGTCTAACAGATGATCCCTGAAAAGCAGCAGGGCAAACTTGAGGAACATTTAAGAGGCAAGAGCAAGCACGTGGAGGGAACTGATTTCTGATGGGAATGATGAAAGAGGTTTCACAATTATTTTTTTTCAAGAAAATTAAAATTCATAGCCAGAACCAGTGCTGGACCTCTCTAGAGATCTGAGCAGAAATAAATTCTATGTGTACAAAAGTCTGTTTCTTTTGCCTGCACTGGCAATTTCTTTTCTGCAACCGTGTGTCTTCAACCAAGGACAATTCCTGCAAGAGACAAGACCTCTGATAACTTGCATCTGTTCTAATTCAGGTAGGAGGACATAACTGTGGTGTGCTGGTAGCTCAGAGACCTGCAAAAAAAAAAAATCTTTGTTCTCCATGGCTGCATCCTGCTTAAGCGCTTGAAGGCTATTAAGAGTACTTGAAAACAATGATTTATGTGAATCATACAGATATGACCACCTAGCAGAATGAAGTTCAAAAAACTCCCTCCCAACTCAGTATGTTTTGTTTTCTTTTCTCTTTTTTTCTTTATTTTAAACTGGCTCTGGAATGTCATATCATGTAACAACTGCTAAGAGGAAAATAAAATCTTCAAAGTCAATGAGGGTAAAACTGATAACCAAATTATATTTAATACAGTGGAACTCTAAACAAACAAAGAATGCCTTCAGCCCTGAACAAAGGTCAGTAGAAAATGAAAATCACGCAACGAAAGAATAGGGTTATTCATTCTTAATGCAGCAAAAGTTGGTGATACAACTGCCAGAATAGCACAAAAGAAAATTGAAAGCATTTGTAGATAAGAGAACAGAACCTAATGGATATTTTCAGTAAGCCTAAAAGCTCTGTTACCATTATAGTGCAAAGATAATGGTTTTTACCTCTACAATTCCTTGCAATGATTGTTTTGCCAATATATAGTATAAAAGAAACAAAGACTAATAATTGCTTGTCAGCACTGACGAAGCATGACAAGCATCAACCATGGGAAGGGGGAATGCCACTTCACTGCTGTGTCCGATAGTAATAGACTGCATACAGTTTATATTGTTCACCTATGAAATTGGCTCAGGACTGTAAAGGAAAGGACATCTGAAGGTCAGCTTAAACAAGCTGTTTATTCCTCTCTAGTTAAAATACATTCAGGGACTCTCTGTCACTGAGATCATTTAAAATTGCACAGAATGGTGTTGCAAGTCATACAATAGATTTAGGCTCTGCTCACAGATCAGGTCCAAATGAAGTTCAGAAAAGCTGCAACAGAAATAATGTTTTCAGGAAAAATCACATGTTTCAGAACCTTCCATCACAGAGAGGTAACTAAATATAGGCTAATTACATAAAATGATATGCAGCATACAGATTCAAATTGTGGAGTGGTGGCATAGAAGGAAGGAGTCGCCAGATAAAACTTCATTATAAAAAAGCACGCACAGTGAAAGATAAGTCATAGTTTATGAAGATCCTTTGTTAACTAAATTAAATCATAGCAAAGTGGAAAAAGAAATGCTGATAATGTTGTTATTACCCATTTTCCTAGATATCATTTGAATCAAGCCTCTCAAATACAGTTTCTTAAGGACCGATTTCTTTTGTAATTCACAAAGGCCTATTTTTGGAGGGTTTTTTAGTATATTTGTATTTCCATAGTAATAAGGCTCTTAAGCTTTTCAAATCTGTTGGAATGAACGTTCCAAAAGGCTCCAGTGGTCTTATGAACTTCACCTGGAGTACCTTACAAAAGTCAGACTGTCACAGAGCCTGGAGCTCCTTGCGTTCTAAAATTCAAGAGTCAATTAGTACCCTAGTCCTCAAGATCTGCTCACTCTTTAAGCAATGGTCTGCCCCAAGAAGTCACAAAGCAACCTCTCATATATTAACCCATATAGGAGACCAGAAATCCAAGTTCTACCTAGATGCTTAGGCCATAATGTTAATTGCTAGTTTGATTTACATATGAAAAAAATATACACATTGAATTAAAAAGCTGTTTTAAATATACAAAAACATTATTAATTCTGGGAGAATTAAAAACATGCTTGTTGTTTGCCACAATGATTTTAAGTTTTTTTTTCTTACGCATTTGGCTCTGCAGACTAATTTTACAGTAAAAAATCTGGGTTTTTTTCCTGCAATAAAAGCAAATATTTCCCTAAGGAAATATGACAGAAGTTCAATAAATTTATCAGAGGTGGGACTCTTCCACTTTTATTGCAAAAAAGTGTGCTTACCAATGGAAGTATTAGAACTTACTACTAACTAAAACTCTTAATAATGTTACAGAAAACAAAACGAGGTTTTACATAGCAATAGTTCTGGGAAGAAAGAAAAAAAAAGCCACACAATTTTATACTCAAATTCCAGAACAAGGAAGTCTGCAGCTAATCAGCTTTATTCCCCTGGTAAGTATTTTGCTACAGACCATGGAATTGCTCTAGAGAGGTTCACAGATGCAGAGACTGCATGACTCAGGGGAACAGTGCTAGGCTACCAAGCCTTCCACTTCTAAATCGACAGCTGAACACAACACAGGGAATAACTAGAAGATACTCTGAAAGCAGCGTAATGTTTTCTTTAATTCATCATTAGACTCAATTAAAATATTTTGAAAGCAGTCTTCTAATCTGATGGATGTTCAGGGTCAGTGACACTTGAATCCTTTTTTATGTATCAGAAGTCCGGTCATAACCAGTATTTTATGACAGCTTCTGGCTCACAGGTGTGAGGGACATAGAAGATGAAATATCACCCCAGAAATTTTCCCTCCCACCAAGATTTCAGACAAATTAATGGATTAATGTGGGACAATTTACATCAGGTTTTCTTCAATAACAGAGCATCAATAAATGCCTACAGTCCCCAAGGCTGTCAAGTCAACAGCTTTCATCATTTTAATACCTTCCTAAAAAACCTCTTAAGACAGAGTACATTCTGAGGAAATCTAGATTCATACAAATCAATGTGAGATAAATCAATGAGCCAAATAACATCATAAGCTACCAAGAGAACAGCATTGTCTGAACACATAAAAGAATAAATCTTGAATACTTTACGCCATACAAACCTTTCGGTGAGTAGAGCTTTTAACTGCTATCTAACTAGAAAGGTTTCTTTTAAGATGTACACGTATTTGTTTTCTGACACAGAGTAGTCTATTTATAGTCAATGTTTAGCTTTTCTGGGATTTTCCTTTTTAGCATACTACTTTGAAAATAAGTATCCTTCACTATAAGGTCCTACATCCAACAAGCAATAGTTTGGATTCATTTAATTAGGTGATTCTGCCTAACAAATATATAGGTATGCCCTTCAATTTTTCTTACTTATTCTTGTGTATCACCTCATTTTGTGGATAAGGATGAGTGGATGTTAACATTAAAGGAAAAGAAAACAGCAACACTATATACTCATTCTCACTGCCAGTCACAATGTCCTTCTAAAATGCAGATTTTTTTCTTTGTTGCCATAATCTCCATAACAGATATAATGCAGACAGAATAATTATAGTGTTAGATGAGGAAAGTGTGTCCTTTTTGGTTAACATCTTGAGAGGGCACATTTTCTTCCTCTTATTTTTGAGCAATATATGTAGCTCTACCACATATACTGCAGGCAGTTCCCAGAGGTTTTACAAGAGAACTCCTCCTTCTGTAAATAGGCCAATTATCTTGCAAGTATGTATTCCAGAAAAAAATGAATATATAAAACCTGAAGATAGCTGTTACCATGCTCTGGCTGCACCTCACTTCGCACCTTGTATACAGTAAGGATGTTTTAGGAGAAAATTCACACCTAGACTAGAAAACCTATTTTGACTTCTGTCAGCATTTTAGCACCATATTGATTAGACCTGCATACACAGTCCTCAAAACACTGACAGAATATGGTGGTACAGATACCTTCTAAATCCAAACAGTAAAATCAAGTTAACATTAGGAAGAAGACATTCCTATTTCCAAAACTTCTTAACTGAAAAATAAAGAGATTACAACAGCTCCTGCAGAATTGTGGACTATATACTGAAGGATTTAACACTTTACTTTGTTTCTAATGCAAATATAGCGCATTATAAAGCAATTCAGTGAGCACTAACCTTGGATTTTCTTTCTGTATTTAGGATCAGCTTGGGGTATTATGCAGTACAAAGAGAAAGATTGAGAGTCCAGGGAAGGGAGGGGAAAAAAACAAAAAAGGCGAGAAAAACATTAGAGAATGGGTGACAATTTTGCCAGAGTATTTTAGTGGGTAATTCACAACTTCTTACCATAACTGCATGCATTTCTTTATATGATTCCACATCATTATGTTTGTATCACCACTCTCAAAAGTACTACCAAGAATGAAAATATTTCAGTGAGATGTCACAGTCATATGGATTTGAATTATACTCTTCATTTTTCAGGAGATGCAGATGCTCATCTAAAGCACTTGATATGGTCCACAGGGTTCACTATCTTCTGTGGACATGGCTCAAATTATCCACTGATTCTGCAGGTCTCTTCAGGGTGAATCAACATTGTTATGAGGAAAGGTTGTTGCTGTCCGTAAGTCTTGATATGCTTAATCTGGTTATATCAAATATTTGTATGGTTAAAGCTATTGCAGCACAAACTTCAAGGCAGGCTTGTCCAGTACTGTGGGACACTACTGAAGCAGATAGAAATTCATGCTGCTATGATTAAATTCCTATCAAACAAGTATACCAACATATAGTTTAGTCATACTTTGAGTTGCAGTCTACAATCCAGTTTTAAAGTTACTTGTTGAGGGTACTTGGAAAACATACTCTCCAATGGCTTTGGCTCTTTGGGACACCCTTCCTGACACCTTCTCACAAGTAGGAGGAAAGCAAGCATTAGTGATATGACATGCACTTGCTAAATCTGCCCATTAGAGGATAGCGACCAGTACTTCAAGATGCATCAGAAGATGCTGCAGTAGACTTGGACTCTAGAGAGTAAACTTCCTCCTATCTCAAGTGTTCTCAGCAGTGGCAGCAGCAGGGGTATCCTGGAGGCAGAAGAAGACTCTCAAGGGTAACTCCTTTGAGCAGCAAACAAACCTGGAGGCAGCCACAGCAACTACCTCCTACCCATGGGAGTCCACAGTAGGTGGCTTTGCATGCTCTTCTTTTTGAGGTTTACACCTGCATAATGCAAGATGTCTGTTGAACATGGATGAGCCCAGAGACTGAATCGAGTCAGTATGTAAAAGGACACTTTAATGGAGCTTCTACAGCAAGGGACAAATCAAACCCTGTGAAACTGAAAATCTGTGAGATGATCTTGTCAGCATTACTATTGATAGGCTTTAGGAGGACACACTAAAGGTTCAAGGTCAGATTTCCATCAGGCAAAGTCATCACCAATATGAGTTGCATTCAAGTCAGATTTTGTAATTACCAGTATTAATAACTGACATTCCTCATCTAAAAATACCAGTCACTAGCTGTATGTTTACACTGCATGCTGCACATCAATGGGAGCTTGTTGTGGACACAAATGAACTGATTCTGTCCATGTCCAGAAGTGAGAAAAAAAAAGCAAACAAACCAAAGAAAAAACTCCAAGCCTTGAGTGACCCAGGTCAGTGCATTACCCATCATGTGCTAATAATCTCAGCCTCTCAACAGCTTTCATTAGCTCAGCACTTTATTAATGTCCTCATGTATGCTTTTTCCTTTCAGCTCAAAGCCCAGATAAGGCAACTTTGCACCTAACCACAGCATGTAGTGTAAGCACTGTGTAGGAGGACTCTACAGTAAGGATTATTTGCCATCCCCCATGTGAAGCAGATAGCGCTCATGGAGACATAGAGGGTTTAAGGACATAAGCATCCCCTAACTCAAGTGGAAGAAGAGAAATAAGAATGTGCTGGGATGGATGGAGGGCAGCAGCTGTGGAGTCACTGATTGATTGGTGTGGGAGGGGCTCCTGTACAAAACTGACATTGATCTATCTTTTAATCTAACTCCACAACAACAAATCTTAAGGCAATCAATTTTAATGGTATTAATAGTCCCATTCAAATTATTCACTTTCTACCTTAATTTAGGAGGCTGGCTTCATATTTCCTTGGCAGATTTGTCAAATAAGTATTACTGTTTCTTTGAGAGCAGCTTTCCTTACTCCATTTCTTTGGCATGCTTGCTTCTTTAAAGAGTGTTATAATTTCCTCCCAGGACTGAATAATTAATAATTTGTTCATTTGCTGCTTGTTGTGATAATATTTCTCCTTTTATAAATCATTTCCATGTTGGCTTGTTTCCCCTCTTGGCAGCCATAGCCAGCCTCAACATATCTTAATCCAAGACAAACTCTGATCAGTTTAGATAATCTTTGTCACTCCAGAGTCAAGGCTGGGCACAGGTCAGAACTCTTCATTCTAGTAATTGCCCTCACTTCATCTATAATTTGCTCTCTTGAATAAACCATCAGCTCAACAAATACTTTTTTTTCATTCATTTCAAGCCTCATCCAGTGGCCATGGGAATCAATGAGAGATTTTACTCTGGGAACAATAAGCACTGAGTAAAATTTTTATCACTTTCCAGTGTTTTGAACTGGGCTAGGATGAACTGCTTTGAGACAGAAAGCAATAATTTGAGCAGCAAGCTCACAGAGCTCATAGCCCTGCAAGCATATGATCATCTTCCACGGCTGCTTAAGTCTCTGGAATAAGTAAATAAATAATAAATACATGAACAGAAGCCAAATTTCTGTGTTTCTGTAACCAATAGCCGTGGAGTGATGTAGTAATATTATTTTCCATTTTAATCTGTTTCTAAGTAAAATATGAACATAAATACATGTAAACACCATATGTAAAAGCCATACATCACTACTATTAAGGGACTACATTTTCATTTAAGGGAATACAGTTAAGGGAATGCAATTAAGTAAATACATTTTCAGTTTCAAATAACTTCCTACTTTCAAAAAATTCACTTTGAGAATAGACATCTCTGCTGGAAGCTGGAAGACTGAGTTCAATTTCTCTTTATTCATATAGTTTTCCATAAGGATTTGCTATTGACCACTTCCAGATGCAGATTTTTTACATTTTTCATCCGACACAGTAAGGCAGTCCTTACATCCTTAAACCCTCACAATGTGGGTCCCTGCACTACAGATCATGTTAGCCTCATGCATACAAGTGGCTAGTTTTCATGTAGATTTGGGGATGCTAACCATAGATCCATATCTGATCTGCAACTTGGGGATTTATCTCACCTAATTTAAAACTTGTACAAAAGCTGAATAGATTATTTCCACCCTAAAACAGCTGAATCGCTTCCCAGAAAGGCTTGTCATCTCTCTCTATTGCAGAGAAACAGTTTAGTCATTTAAGACTCGGCTTTAGCCAGCTGGTCAAGAGTGTGACCAGCTGTGTGAAGCTCTGCTGTGTGGCTGTGTCACAGACAACTTCGAGCTGTAGCTGTCAACATTAATCTGTGAGCAAGAGAATATGTTGACTATGAAGTTGTACAGATAAAAAGACCACAGAGTAGAGGAGTTAGGCTGCGCTCATAAGAAGTTATGAACTCAGTTTCAGAAGGGAAACATTGTCATGAGAAGCTATAAAACTTTGAGAAAAAAAATTGGAGAGTAAAAAGAAAGCAATTTAGCAAGACTGAGGATGAACCCATTTCACAGAGCAATGGTGGCCAATGCTTTCCCCTGACTGCCTCATCAGCAGAAACTGCTCAAATATCTGTGCCAAGGTGACAGAAATAAATATGCTTAACTGAGTAGTATGTTTGTTTCAGCATTTGATGGCCATATTAGCCAGTAAACAGCTGCTATGTATGCAGAAATTGTGCAGATGATCCTGCTTGCAAGTCTTCGCAAGATGTCTGTATGAAAAAGATGTCCAGTAAAAGATGTCCGAATTAAATTAAACACCATTTTAGGTGTTTAAATGATCTGATAAAACCACAAATGTAATCCATTCTGGCAGATAATGATGCAAGACCTTCTGAAGTACTCTGCTGACGTAAGGCATGGTAGCCAAAGGTACACTGTTAAGTGCTCACGTAGTGTCCTGAATCACATCCTTAAAGCCAGATTAAATTAATCTTACCCTTACAGACTACACCTGAATACTGGACAGTGAGCTACAGTAGTCTTTCAATGAGGAAGTAACTTATTTCCCTAAAAGCAGTATAAGATACCTGCTCTGTATCTCCTTCACTTTTTCAAAAGAGCCCCCTTATCCATGTTCACAAGGAGATTTCAGCCACAGAATTCATATGCACATCATATCATTAGTCACAATATCTGGTAGCACAAGGAAGGTCTTATCATGACCCTGGACTTTTGTGTTACGCCTAGTAAAACACCCAAGACAAAGGGAGCATTTCCCAAAGACCTTAAAATGTAAACACAACTTAATCCCGGCAGTCTGTTGGACCAGCCACCTTTTTCTTTTATCACTTTTTGTTAAGAAAAGATGGGGAGAGAGGGCTCAGAATATGCTGGAACAGAAATAGAAGATGGAAGAAGTGAAAAATATGAGAAGAGGGACAGAAGAGAAAAGCTTAGGAGGAGATAAAAAGCGTAAATTAAAAGAGAAATATAGGCAGCCATCTCCCAGTAGAAAAGAACAGAAGAAATCATTTCATAATGAAGCCATCCCCAAGGAAAACAGAAGAGAATATTTTCCTTGAGAATGCCACAAAACAAAAAAAAAAATTCTCTTTAAGATGTTGCATTGAGAGAAATACCCTGCCATAATTTAGTTAATGTATGAGAATGAAGATAACCCTATCAGAAAATCAACAGTAGCACAGAGATCTTAAAATTATTGCCGAACTTACTCTGAAAGAACATGTGCTTCATGGTAGAGTGTAATTATGCGACGGTTTCACTGCAAATTATATGACAGTTGTCATTAATAAAGATGGAACACAGCACAGAATGTCTTAGCATTTATCCCACAGTCTAGTATTTTTAATGTTTGCTTCTGAAATCCAGGTATAGTATATCTGACTTGATGATCTGCTTTGATGATGGCTTGTGGCAGGATGTTATAGGAAAGAGTCAAATAATTAATACAAAAGCCAACCATATATCTTTCAGCTTTATAATCTTCATATTCTCAGATTGAGGCTTCACATCATTTTCATGCTGCTAGTCCCATTTGGCCAGAGACTTGCAAACTCTCCTTTCTCTTCCTCTTCTCTTCCAGCTAAGGAACACATGGTAAAATGCCTATTTCATTCATTTCAATCAATATGTGATAATTACAGCTTCTTATTCATGTGTTATTAATACTTGTGGGTCCTGCACCCAGACTAAAAACTTGTGATCACAGGCACTGTGCACACAGATCAGAAAAGTATTCCTACCATACATTTTATTCTACAGAACTTTGGCAAGCAATTTACTAGACAATAAACTAAAGTCAGCTTTTTTATGAGTGCAGAGATTGGTATATTTTGACTGAGAAACTGGAATTGTTGCAGGCTGAGTCTGAAAATCATTTCTGTAATATTGATTCAGGTGGGCAGTTAAGTCCATCAGGGCAAGACAGAAGAATGCTTTATGACCCTTTTCTTAATAGAGAGAAAAAGATAGCTGCAAATTTTCAAAATACTTCACCTGCCATCGCCTACATTTTCATTCTTGTACCCCCTCTCACAGCTGTCTTGTGCTAGAGATGCTGCCCTAGAAACAACAAGCAATGAGCTGTTCACAAGAGCGAACTTTTCCCATGAGAGCAAACAAATGGCTCCAGGAACAGGAGGTGGACAGGAAGGTTTATGTGAGTGGTAGGGTCTGCAGCCTAAGTTACATCCTGCCAGCAGAAGTCCAGACTTTTCAGATGCAAAACAAAAATACTGAGTTTTCATGCAAGACAGGCTCTTCTTTGAAATTCAGTAAGAGTTAACAAACAGGGCATTGAATAAGAAAAAAGTTGTTGATTTATTTCCCTAGAAGACTGGTAATATTGGGAAAACATACCCTCTTAACTAAGCTTGAGGAGCAGTGGGCAGCTATAGTGACCATGAACACTCTAAAATAAGATATGGCCTTACCTCTCCTCACCCTCTGCCTGCACCAAGGACAGTCATCAGACTACTCTGCTTCTGCATTTCTCTTGCAGCCTTTGACATTTTATTTGGACACTGAGATAAGGCTGTAACAGGAGAACAATGGAAGCAGTGACACCACAGAGCAATTTCCCTCCCTCCACCTCCAGGTTCTCATCCTCCCCTAGTAGTGCACAAATAATAGGGCTGCAGCCCTGTCACAGTTTGGGATCAGGTTCACACTTTCATTCAGGACACTGCACTAGGATGATTTGTGTTTATCTGAGCCACTGAAGCAGTCAAATTGGAGTCCAGGTTATTTTTGCTGTAACAAAAGTTAATTGAAGCATTTCAGGCTTTTTCTGGGACTATCTTTAGACTGATCTTCCATTGGATGGAGGCCAGTGAAAAATATAAATGTTAAAATATAACAAGCAAAACTTATGCCCATCTGATGCTGCAAACCCTCCATTAGTGGTATTTAAGATCTAGCCAGCCTTAGAGTTCAGAAGATGAAAACTTTCTCAAACGGATCAAAGCTGCAATTTTCTGAGGCTAGAACAAAAAATTTTAAACTGCAGTGGAAAGATATGGGAAAGTAGAGGTATCTCTATTTGTAAGTTTACAATAATTCAGATATTTTCTAATAACAGATCTTCTGAGTTTCTTCATTGTTTGAAAATAGGATATGTGGTCATTTTCCTCTAAAAAAGAAAAAAGATTCCGTCAAAATGCCAAACAAATAAGTTTGGATATTTTCAGACACCTCATTCTCTTACCTGGAACCTAGGTTCTATTTTATTTCAAGTATTCAACAAATCATTAATGTGGACAATTTTTTCATATTATTTTGAACATTAATTTGTCTTTTTAGCTATTTGCCTTTTGGTTTCTGAGTCACTTTTGTAGTTTCCTCTCCAATCAAAAGGCTGGAAGCTTATGTTTTTTGAAAGTTTTCTTCTGAAGCTGGGTTTCTGATATAATTTCATAACTCCAGGAGAACATCTTCTATAGTATTAAATAAAATACATAATGCAGTTGCAATATTGTTTATCTTTCTTTAATTTGAATATAACAGCTGGTGAAAAAATATAAACAACT
Source organism: Mesitornis unicolor (assembly GCF_000695765.1). Lineage (NCBI taxonomy): Eukaryota > Metazoa > Chordata > Aves > Mesitornithiformes > Mesitornithidae > Mesitornis > Mesitornis unicolor. Next base: position 30,016 of record NW_010179079.1, read on the forward strand.
GTAAACAAAACAAAATTTCACAGATGAAAGATTCTGCTTTCATCAAAAATCACACATATGTTTCCAGACAAAGATTTTCTTTTGAAATTTTGCTTTTCATTTAATCTGAAAATGTTCTAGAAACCTCTAATTGATGGCAAATTTGAGAATTCTTCTGATGTGTTTTTCCCTCACTGCTTAATCACCTTCTCTGTGTAAAAATGCTTATTTTATTTCTCATTTGCAATTGTCTGCCTTCAGCTTCCAGCTATTATACTTTGTAATACCTTTGCCTTCTGGATTAAAGAACACTTCAGTAGCCAGTGTTTTCTACCATGAATTTACTCATATCTATGCTATAATCAAGTCACTTCTCAATCTTCTTTTACTTTAAAGGAGCGTGAGGGATGAAAGACCTAACAGACTATGAACTCTGGAGGGGTACTAAAATGGGAAATCCACTGTTCATTATGGGACCTGTCATTCACCCTCAGGCAAACCGTCTTATCTACCCCACCTTTTCATTCTTACAGTTTTTTCTTGGTTGTTTAAATTGCAGGGTCTTTAGGTGTGTCTGTAACACAACAGATTAGCAACCTTTTTCAGATCTTTATTAGTCCAATTAAAAGGGGCTAAACCATAGTACACAAAGGTCTGTCCACTGTGGCTAATTTACATTTATTTGGTTGGTAACTCTTCTTACACAGTTCTCTGAAGTTTTTCTTTGTTTGCTTTTTTGTCTTCTAGTTGAAACATTTATTGACTTAGAAGACATGAAGATCTCTTTTTAGATCACTGCTGACCTGATTTCAGAAAATTTAGGATCTAGTTACCACAAGAATATGAAGTTTTTCCAATTATCAATTCCACATCCCAAGAGAAAATCAATGGGAAAACAGTTTCAAATATATCTTTGTGTGGGTTTTGTGAACAGCCAGATTACTAATGTAGGAAGTTCTGTTCTTTTGGAATAGCTGTTGCTCCATTTTAATTAAGCATAGGTAAGAGGTCCCTATCCTATACAAACAGCGTAATTAATAATATTAACAAAAATATGTACTTTATACCTGTTTCTGCAGTAATTGAAGGCCTTAAATGACTGAGGCAAAGTAAGAGGCATCATTTAATGATATCTGAACTCGGCTCCATAATGCTTATTGCCTTTGATGTGGGTTGAGTTAATTAAACTTGGAGTAAAATGTAAAGAGTCAATCAAACCTAGGGTAAAATGAAATACTTTTGAAGGTAAGAGTGTCCAGAGGCAGTCAAGACAGAACAACTCTGATAACATTTAAAAAGAAAAAAAAATACCATGGTGGGCTGCAATAGGTAGCTCATGATAAATAATTTGTGGTTGATAACATCCCCCTCTTGCCACATTATTCTGCCTGCATACTACAGACATCACCAATGCCAGCTAAACTGTACACAATCCTTCACTAACGAGAGCAAACCAATTCAATAAAAACATAATATATTACTTTCATAAAGGTATTTATTTCTTATTTGGTTATGTTAGCACGACTGAAAGGAATACTGAAAAGGTCCCTGTTTATTCACACTAAAGAAAGATTGGTGAGGTGTAATAAATAATTAATTCGTTTTGCTATTTTCTGGACTGACTTCACATGGAAAAGTTAGAAGAAAAAAATATGAGATTTTTAATATCAATTCAGGGACCTTTGAAACACCACAGAGGTTCTTTATCTTCATGCAAGACTACCTTAGATATGACAGCAATTAATTTTATTATAAGCTGTAATGTTGAAATGTACCTTTTTAAAGCAGAGGCCATTTGAGAAAATTGTGGCATCAGAATCAAATCAACATTTAGAGAGTTATATGAATGTACTAAGCTACACATTCTTGTGAGCTTCAGTAAATTACTTTTCGTCCATCCCAAGATAAAATAGGACTAGGGGTTATTCTATGTCCTAGTCCTCTCTGGGGCTCCTCCAAAATTGATGAAGCTGCATATCAAGCCTTACTCCAGGGAAAG
>NW_010179079.1:32024-43512 GCF_000695765.1 Mesitornis unicolor
GTGCTGTAGAAGAGAGAAACAAACCAATCAGGACATTGTGAGGAAGTTTGCTTTCAGCAGTTGCATAAGCTGAGTTTACTTCACACCTCTGTATAGTAAATTCCACTCCAATCTACTAAATATAGAGAAAGACAAGGAAAAAAGCTCTGAGATGAAGGTGGTGACGTGTTCATTAAAGTGACATAGTCTCATTTTAAAATAAGTGCTAGGGTCACCTTACTGCTAGCAACTTGTTTACAGTGTCTGTCTGACCCCTCTGGGCAGAAGCCTAGAAGTGAAGCAGGTGGGCTGAGATTTCCTCACTAAACCCATCCCAAGATAGAATTCCTGTAACTATGCAAGACATTAACAGATTCCTTAATGCAGATCGAAGACTGCCAAGTAAAACTGAAAAGGTGACCCATGTTGGTACCTGTCAAAGACTGCTGACCCTGTTGTACCCAGGGATAACTCCTGGTGGCATAAGCCAAAGATCCCTGTTAGTCTCTGGGTAAACCTAGCTATCTGCCCTTATATTTTATGCTGGCTCCTTCCAATTCTAACGTTTACCCTTTGTTTCTCATGGCTTGAACCTTAACTTTTGGGATAGCCCAAATGTTAACGCAGATGAGGTCCAAATAGCCAGAAGAGAGCAGTTCTTACGTGAGCACAGTGCCTTTTGGACACCCCTGCCTGTACAAGCCCCAACCCTCTCTGGCCTTAATTTCAACGCGAGGACCACTTCCATAGCCAGCGATTAGAAAGTGGACACAGGTAATGTTGACTGATGCTACTGGTTGATCCTTGTGTAGCCTTAGTCCCAGTTTGGCCCAGCATCCTCTTGCACCATCCGTTGTGTATGTATGTGTCATATAGATAGATATAAGAATAAGTATATAAATTCACATCCACACTACATACATCTGTATAGTTTTATACACATTGTATGCACATATACAAATACACACCAGCGTATGCACAAATTATGTAAATACTTAAATATATAAATAGATATATATGTTTAGTTAGGCCAGTAACAGACATCATTGTTAAACTATGATCTATATAAAAGAAACAGGTTTTATCTGAATATGCCAGTGCTAACTTCTACTATATCCATGGCTCAAACACATAAACCCCTCCTAGCTCCACTACCCAAAGTAATCTCATAGTTGCCCTTCCAGTAATCCGTGCAGAGTTCCCTTGCACACTAGAATTCTGACAAGAAATAAAAAGTACTATGTGTAAGACAGTCCTGGCAGGTTAGTTTGAGTTTTGTTTTTACAATCAGCAAGTATGATGTGATTTTGAAAGTAACTAAAATGTTCATCATGTATCAAGGACATAGAAAGCCTCTTTAACTGGTGCCCTGGATGGCTTAAAATTGTACTGGCGCCTTCCTGCCTGCTTCAGTATCTTAAACTAGGCATGAATCACAAGTAAATTGCCCAGTCTAATCAAATTCTACCTGAATATATGTTACATAGAGTTGCAGAAGATGTGCTATATCTTGAAAAACGGAAATATTTCAAGGTCTTATCAGATCACTTTAAGTGGAAAAGCAGTGATCACTAACGCCAAATGAAATTAGATTGTGGAAACTACAGAACAGGTTATTAGATAAGGGCCGAGTGATCACTCCTATAAATTATTGATCACTGCTTCCAAATTCCACTCTATGACTGACATCTCCAGTGTTTCTAAGCACAGGTCAATTGTTATGTATCTAACATCCCCTAACCTTATACTTTCAAAATACATACCAAGTTTTCTAAGAATCAGTCTGATAGATAAAGTCTGACTCATCACACTTTCATTCCAGTTTTGGCAGTGTATGGAATGTTATTGAGCTCAATGGTGAACAAGTAGGGTTAGTGCATAAAGCTTAAGGATCATTAACATAGTTGACAGATAATGGTCTTAAATTCCAATATGACTGTTCCAGTCAGGATTGGGCAGAGGGAGATGGCTGCAGAAGAAGCAGGTAGAGAAAGAGAAATGTGTTTTCAAAGAGCACCTGTAGTCAGGAATTAAATCTTTTGTCACTGTCATAGGTACCTGAAGAACTAAAACAGGCAGGTAAAGAGCGTGCATGTCTGTGTTGGTGTGTAGAGAAGACAGGGACTAGAAACAAGGATATTAGCAACAGTGAGATGAGCAATCCCCTTGTTATGAAGGGTAACATCCTTCCTATTTCTTGGAAGGCTTTCAAAGGCAACCAAGAAAGATATCATTTACTCAGAGCAGAGAAAATCCTGAAGTATCAAATTCCCACATACATGGAAATGCATAATCCAAACCCAGCAGCCAGTGGAGGTTTACCAGTGCCACAGATATAAGTACTGACTGTCCTGAGCAGATACGTAAAAGGAAGAGAAAAACCACAGACTGACTCACAAAATATGGATCACTGAACTGATTTGCCTTCAGAGAATCACTGCAAATCTGTATCTTTCACTTACACTGCAATTTATACTTCATGCTGCCTACTCTTCTGAGCCAGGTACACATGTCAGATTTTTGGCTCACTTAACACTTTACTTTCCTCTGATTTTGAAGACTTTCCTCCTGACTAACCTATTATATTTCTGTAAAACATTAAAAAAAAAAATCCAAGATTGTTATGCAGCAACTTTTGTCTCTCTCTGGGGTGTATGTGCTTGAACATTTTTGTATGGAAAACAGCTAGGGAGTGGAAAGGAATATAGGCAAAAAGAGAGAAAAAACACTTGCTCTGAACAGGCTAGTTGCAGTCAAAACTAAGAAGTTCAAGCACAATGAACAACACAAAGGATGACTTTTGGTTTTCATACAGAAGTGTGCCCTCCAAAGACTTCCAGCTCAATTTTCAAATAGAGTGTTTTCAACAGAACTGTAATATTTGGAGCTCATTTTCTGCTGAACATCATGGAGTGTATGTTACACATATTTAGATCAAAAGCATAATTTTCAATTGAGCCTTAGTCTGAATGTTCATATCTGTTGTACTTTGGGCTTTTTGGAATGAAACAAAATTGACATTGAAACAGGAGTTATTGCACACTAACAGCACACATTTTTCAAAATGTTTTTGCCAGACCTAGTTGCTGGATCAATTGAAACCAACAGCACTGGTTTGAGAACTTACTATCAATTCAGATTTGATAGGAAGAAAATCAATAGAGCTGTTGAAATTAATAGTGCCATTCTAAAGAATATGACCTGTTAACTAACCAACATTTAAATAATCACTCCTGGGCTCAATATAAAATTTCCATGGCTTTAAACAGTAGTTTGAGCAAATCCTTATCCATTAGCAGGTCATATTTGTTAGATATGGTTTATTGATTTCCAAATCAATGAAAGATGGTTTTGAAAATGCATCAGGGACATTTATTAAAAGCTCTAGTTTAAACTCACAGAACAGCTAACCAAGATAGCTAAAGATAAAATCTCTAGTATAGAAAACATTCAGATCAGTATGAAAGGGCACCATTTTTGCAAGTACATTATGCTTCTCTGCACCCAGCTGATCTTCCTACTATATGAGCAAGAGCCCTGCTATGTAACAGGAAGTCAGAAGGAACATACGAGAACATATCTACAGATGCAGCCAAGAATGCTTTTAAAATTCTTTAAAATCAAGAGCAAAGAACTAAAACTGTAGAAATCTAATTGATCCCATGAACAGAAATAATAAGGCCAAGAAAAATATGCTGTGAAGTGTGTACCTCAGAGCAGTTCATCACCACTCAAAAGTAAACAGATTTATAATTATTTTTCTTCTCCTAAAATTAATTTTGCAATGTCGGTTCTAGATCAAGGCATAGAGCTTCACTCCACTTTTAAATGAATTCTTCATTGTGTTCACATTCTCAGCAACCCAATTTTTCTGGCATAAATGTGGAAGTGAATTTTAAGTAAGTATACACAGAAATGGGATTTTCAATTCACCCATGCAATTATTCACTCTGGCAGAACATGTATGGTCATTCGATCCAGAAATAGAAATTATATCATGTGAGTTCCTGACTGGCTACAGGTAAGCAACACAATAAAAATGTGGCTGTTTGCATATCAACTACTCACAGAAAATGGTGTACCCTTCAGGCAATAAATATTGAAAAATGGCAAACACATCTATTTCAGAGAACACACACACAAAAAAGATTCAGTTATATAAATTATTGGCTTCAAATTATTTCTGTGAGAGAGACAATTTGTTTCTATTTCAGATATGGTGATTCCAAGTGCAAAATTAATTCTTTCCAGTTATCCAAAAAAGAAAACCAAGTCAGCTTTGTCATTACTGACTGTTCATTTACTTATTAAACCGTACATGAGAATGTTTTCCAGTACTTAGCTACGGCACAATAAACTACAGAGATACAATAGAGCATGAATTTCTGGACATATATAAATTTTAAGTGCTATACTGTCTTTAAGATGCATTTTGTCTCTTGTTTTGCCTTTGATCTTCATTTCAAATTTATTTTTGCATATATGTATACTTTACTGTAACACAATAACACTATGTAATTTTTTTCACATTTCTTTAAATTTTACAGTAAGAAATAAAACTACAGTCCATATTGATTTAAAGAAGACTGTGGCTGTATTGCCTTTCAGGAAGTCAGGCCATACAGACGTATTATCAGCAAGTTATTTTTCTGCTGTTTGACTGTAGCAGCTACATTATGGGATCCTTTTTTTTTCCTCTCTTTATTCAGACATCTGGAATTGTTTGTTTCTGTTGGTAATGAGTCAGTGTTCCTAACTCATAAGTGCTCAAAATTTTCTTATTTCAGAAAAATGACAGAATAACATGAAAGATGCTGTCACTTACTGTATTTTTCTGCAACCTCTGTGACATATCTCAAGTAAAGTAAAGAAACAGAACATTTATTTTTTTTCCCCCATCACTGGGAAAAGAAACTGCAGTGGTTTCAAACAGGTTTAACTCTTTAGTATCTGACAGCAGAAGCGAAGCAAACAGCCGAGTGCTAAAAAAAGAAGTATGGATGAGTCAGGCAGGCAGAAAGAACAAACCAGAGATCTGTGACCCTTTCTACTACTAAGGGAGAAGGACTAAAAACCTCAGGGACTTGATAAAGATGTCCAGAGTGCTTGGGAAGGAAGGACTGCTGGACCCAGCCAAAACCATTGTGCTCTGTATGAACACAGCAGGACAGCTCTCTAAACTGATTAAACTGGATTTTCTTTTTTTTTAGCAAATAAGCTCCAGGAAAAGATGGCCCCTGTCTCAGCACTAAGCTAAAGAGATGTGTTTTAGTTCCACTATGACTCCTAGCTACAGGATCACAGAGCTTCAGCTTAGCTGCTTATTAGCTGCTTATTACCACAAGCACTCCTTCAATGAATATAAAACCAGCTTAACAAGCTTCAAGTCAACAAAACTGGGACCGCAATGGCTAATACCTACTGTCTGCTCTCAGGAGTGAGTGACACAATAGCAGTGATCTTTTGTGACTGATTGAGCATGAATGTTATTTTCCCCAATGTGGCCTGATCTACTCTGTCAGACTCGCAGGGGGTAAACTAACATCAGTGGGAACCCTTCAGTTAAATCCCTGTGAACCATTCTTTAAATATCCCCCCACATGTCACCTTTTAGAAAGGCAATTGTGCTGCATAACAACACCCTCTGAAGCTCTGGCATCTCATTGCCAGAGAAGGAACAGAGTTTCAAAATATCAGAGGATGTAAGAGTAATGCAGCCCATCCCTGTTAAGGGAATCCCTTTAAGTCAAATGAAGTACAAATAGGAATTTTCTAATGATACATAGGACACACTAATAGCAAGAGTTCCTACATTTTCACTGGTGTCTTGGCTGCTGCTGGAGCTGCTAAAAAATGACCTCTTTACTCCAAACAAAGTTTCCAGAATCATCCATAGTGTCTAGATTTGGCTCATGGACTGAGAAAGAAAATATTTGAGGACTTCAGGACCAGGTCTACTGAATAAGACAGGCCTCATGGACTTTCTGCTGCTCTACTTTCATTTTTAGGATTTCTATCAGGAATGCAAAGGAAGCCTCAGCTGGCAAATATTAAGATACTTGTGGGCTGTAGTATGCTAAAACCTGATTGAGCTTTCAATTTTTTAAAACTTTACCTTTGAATTTGCATGCCCTTTTTCCTTGTAAACTCACTGCATGATGCCACATGTGTAATACGTACTGTTCTAATTAGAGTTACAGTGATCATAACCACTCCCAGCTCTCATCCTTTTCCACAATTCACCTTGTGATATGAATTAATGAACTGAAGGATTAAGAAATCTTAATCCAGATTTCATTTCTTTTCTTCGCCTATAGCTCATGTGGCCACTTGCAATGACATATTGCATTATTTTCTGTCCACTGTTGTATGCTCTACCCTCTAAAGGGAGTACAGGCACTGCAAACCCAGATGTAGATCTCTTCAGCTTTATATGTTTATCACTTCTTGCAGGATTTTTGCTAACCAGTATTATTCTCTTACAACTCTTTTGCCATGAAGAAAAGTTTTGGTTCAAGAAGCTGGTAATTAATTTCTTCTTCTTTCTAAAATCTGATTATTCCCACAACAGTTCATTACTACTTTTCTGTAAGTAGGTTTGTATTCAAAGATATTTAATACCTCATTTTAAAGGGGATGCATAGAAATAAATACTTCTTTCCCCATTACAACTGGTCTTCCCACACTCTAATTCTCCCTCTTTCTTTCTATGAAGTAAGGAAAATAACATTTTTTGTCTGATTTTCAAGAAAGATTAAGACTATATGAACTAAATTGAGATTAGACAACTTTGCCTTTTTTCTCTACCTGTTTGCATTTTTTCCTCACTTTTCATGCAATTCCCATCAGCTTCTCCCATTCCAAACTCTACACACTTTTTTTTTCTTTGTAAACATCCTGTGAATACAGACTTTAATTAGTAGACAGTATTCTCTAAGGGTGGATTTTATCAAGGGCCTTCCCAGGCCCTCTGGAACTCTTCAGCTTTAAGTGAAGCTGAGTAATACCAGTGGAATGAAAACTGGGAGAGCAAATTTCTTGTAGTGTCTCTAACCCCATTATATACTGCAGAGGAGCATACTCAGATTAGTATCAAGTAGAGTGGCGTGGAGATTATCTCCCCTCTTCTATGGCACTGAGTCACTGGTAGTACCAGCTTTACCAAGTTCAGCCTCTCTGGACAGCTTAGATGTGGAAAGGGTAAAAATATTTTCACTCGAAAATGTCAAACATAGTATGTTGAAATTTGGATGTCACAAATAGAAAATATGCAAAAATGAAAGGATTTCAGAGTGCTGCAGGGAATCATTCACTGGCCTGAAACTTTAGCTCACCATGCAATGTTTATTCATGTTATAAACAACTCTTCCCTAATAAGTAATTTGAAGTTTCACTTCATCTGCTTTAGTATTCAGTACTGTTTTGTACTTTCTGTTTCACATGTTATCTTTGCATTATATAGACACGATACAATCCTCTTCAGACTTTAGGAGAAAACATGACACCTGTAAGTAAGGGGCTGGGAAGTCTCTCAGTGAAAAACAGCTTGTGTGGTGCACTGGTCTGAGCAAAACAGAGCCTGGAAGTACCGTGTGTTGGAATACCACCTCTCTTTCCCTCCTTCAACTGAGAAGCCTGTGCTTGAAGACTGACAATTGTGCAACTTTTCTCCGCTCTGCCTTGCAATGCTCATTGCCTGGTTGCCATCTAAGGAACAGGGGTGTACAGCAGCTAAGAAAGGAGGCAAGATGCTCTCCGGAAATAACACGGGTAGTCGAACTGTTGTACTTTCCATTCACCAGCACTGTAAACATTTATTCTTTTTAATTCCAATTCTGTAGCATTGCAGCTTTTCAGAGGCTAAACACTGTTTTTACATGGGGATAGCCCACCTTCTCTGTACATCCAAGGAAGTGTAATTATTTCATTCATCTTCCAGGTTGAGAGCCACTGTTTCTTTTATTACTCCCAACACTTTCTGAGATCCCAAATAAGATATTCCTTCAGTACAAACAACCTCTGCCCCCCAGGCCAGCACAGGATTTCTTAGATAAACAGCTCCATATATGCTAATGAAGATGCCTGCCTGGAAGTAGGGTTATAAAACTCAGAACATCCCCTAGCTGCTTTTTTCCACCATAAAAAAACAGGTCAAAACATGCCCCTGGGGCTTCAAGAACAGCTTATGTTACCAAAGAAAAACTCCATGACAGCATAAAACTCTGCATATTATTGCACAGGGAAAGTTAAGTTGTGTTAAGAGTCATGGATGCAAAGTAAAGCCTAAAAGAGTGCAAAATCCATTTTGGCTTTTGCAGATGCTGGTTGATCTCAGGTGCAGCACAATGTAATTTCTCTAACTGACTAATTTATGTGTGACAGAAAACAATAGATTGTGCCTTACAGGAACTTTTGCAAAGCCCTGCTCCTGCTTTCCTCTCTCACGCTATCAGGTGAGATCTTTCAGTGTGGCTGGACCCTTGTCAAAAAAGGAGGGAAGATGCCACAGCGAAGGCTCAGAGTAACAGACGGTGGGTTTAGCGCTGGGAACACTTTCAGGACTGTGAAGCATCCAAGTTACACTTGTGCCTTTTGGGGTCCTACCTGAATGTTCTTCTCACATATGTTCATACTAATTGTCACTATCAGGAAGGCAAGACAGAGCTGCAATAGCCAAGATTTTCCCCTTATCTGAGGTAACCTTCTCTCTTTGTAACCCCCCTCTCTTTGTTACCCTCTTTTTTTCTCCTGAAGCAGCACAAAATGGTAGCTGGGGGAGGGATATAAGGATCTAAGCCCCATCCCTTTTTAGGGATGTTCTTTGACTGTTTGGATTGGAAGTCTATTTATAAGTGCCTATACATTAAGATTGTTAACAACCTGAACAGTGTTTCTTTAAAACAAACAAAAGTGTCTTTTCTCCACTACTACTCATGAATGAACAGTGTGAAAAACTAAACTAAACAGCAGATCTTCCAATACTATGCTCTTAGCTACGCTGATTCTCTGCTGAAAATTCAACCATCAGTTAAGAGAGCAGACACGCCCACTGAAAAGATGCAACAGCAAAGTATGTCAGGAAACAGGGAGGAAGTTGGGGGCGGGGCTGTTTATGACACATGTGTGAACCAAATGCCAAGACAAGCCTACCCAACAACAACAAAAAAAAAAACCAAACCAAACACAAAATAACAAAAACCCTGATCAGATTTCCTCATCGAGACTGAGATGTGAAGCTAACCATGAAAAATTCTCCTCAGATTTTTGTCAGGACAGATTGAAATAAAACCATAAAAAATAAAATAAATAAATAAATAAATAAATAGGAAGAGCTGTTTCATTATATGCTAGTTGGGTTGTCTGATTATATTACCCCATGCTTAGTCTGTTACATACTTTTACAGCTTTTACGATGAAAATGAAACCACTGGGTTGCTGGTTGGTTTTTTTTAATATATTTTAAGCATTTAAGAATGACATTGCAAAGGCATGAATGAAATCTCATTCCAAATACAAGCCCTCTGCAAATTCACTGGTTTGATGGTTGTTTGCAAACTTCCCTTTGAGAGGAATAGATCTTCCATAACCAGATCAGAAACCCTCCCACCCCATCAGCTTAGCATTTGTTCCTATTTATGAGTGTGAAATGAGCACCCAAGGAGTCTGCCTGGCAGGATGCTCCGGAGAGATGGTACTGCTTAGCACCGAGGTTTTAAAAGTAGTTTTGTGGACAGAAGATGAATAAGACAGAAACATTGTCAGAGAACAGCAGGAGAGTACCTTAAGGAAAGTCCTTGCATTGCACCCATTTAGCCCTCAAAGGACAGCTAAGTGAAGTACAAAAGAGCTTATGTGCTCAAACATTTCTGCTTTTTCAACAGTATGAGTTGTTCTCACAGAAAATAGTGCCTCTTTCCACAAACCTGGCTGATGAACAGGAGAAGTCTGCTTCAACTGAATCAGCAAAAAGGAAGAAGGCAAAAGGAAGGAAAAACAAAACCAATCCAAACCTCAGCAACCAGACTGCAAAGGCTTCTTGTTAGTTTAGTAGTTGCCTATTTTAGTTTTGGTTTTAATGTGCACAGATAATTTTCTGGTTCATATTAAGAATTAGGAAACAAGTTTCATTGTCAACAAACAGCCACCTCCAAACAGGATGTGACAGCATCTTGAAATTAGACTCACTCTTAGTCCAAAATAAGTTTGCAGAAGGAAGCAATTTTCTTGCATTTTTATCATTATGGAGGGTTTTTTGCAGTACACACAAAGTAACCATTTAGACTTATTCTACCAATCTGGAATTTAGATAATGCTTAAATGGGTTTTTTTGCTCTTGAAATATTGTCTTTGGTGTTTATGGGCCTGATTATCAAAAGAGCCGAGCAGATTTTGAAAATCTGGTCACCACATTTTACTTGGAGGCAGAAGGAGATTGATAGTGTGACTGAAAACATTTGCTTTTATTTTTTTAATTGATACCAAACATTCATCATGACTACACACTGCACCTTGGACCTTTGGCATCAAACTGCTGACCTCTCTACCTTTTGAAATCAGGAACGAATTGGTTGGCATCTAACTTTATGTCAACAATCTTTAGCAAGGAAACAGTTTGTATGTATTGTTCACCTATATGGCATTTCTGTCAACTGAAAATCCAAAAATTCTGACATATGCCCTTTGGATAATCAAAATTGAGTGCACAGACAACTGGATCACAGCCAACCTCCAACTCTGAAAATACCCATGGATACCAAAATCCCACTGAGACCTCAGTGAGGATTGCCTATGTCTATTGGCACATGCTTTAGAAAATACTGGCCTCAGGGAGTATAGAGTGCTCCTTAGCCACTCCACTTTTCTTCAGCTTTCATGCACAGGCATAAAGATATGAGCGTGGTCAGAGCCCTACATGTTTTCATTCTGCAACACAACATATTCACTCTCCACTTCACCAGGTCAGTTCTTTCTCATCACAGCTTTGCTCTCCAGTACAGAAGAAATCTGGTTTAAAATCAGCAACAAACTTTCCCACTCCAGGGAGTGGGCTACTCTCCTCAGGTACTGGTGAGTTCATTGGGATGCATCATCAGGGAGTAGCTGCCTCACAAGAGGACTGCTGAACTGTCTTGAAACTTGAAATGGACCTGGAGACAGCAGTGATATTAAGAAACAAAAAGGACAACGATATCCGGAGACTATAGCATCATACTGCAGTAACAAACTGTCCTTACAGGCAATCAGCTTCCAGATGATACGAATGCTAGGACTGTGAGACAATAATTGAAATAGAGAATAATCATACTTTACTTCCATTTTCCCACGTGGTGAGAAACAAGTTTTCCCAAGAGCAGAGAATATCATCCAGCTCTATCCTCCAATGACTCCTGAGAGTTCAAAGTTCATCTGACATGAAACATTTGTGATTAAAAGCAAGATAGTCTGAGCTCATCTTCAAGTACAAAGACTGTTAAGCTAAGAAACACAGAATCACAGAATCACAGAATAT
>NW_010179080.1:0-1430 GCF_000695765.1 Mesitornis unicolor
GTCATGTCATGTCATGTCATGTCATATTATACCATATTACATTACATTACATTATATTATACCATATTACATTACATTTTATATTTAATATTAGCATTCTAATTATACTATAATATGTATACCAGTGTATAAACAATATAAATAAACTAAATATTATCGAAAGGCGCCTTCTAAGCAGTTTTCTGCTCTTGCTCTCTCCACTTCACTCACTTCTGAAATAGGTTTTAGTGCATTTCTCTTCCTCCTGTTCCACAATTGCTCAAAAACTGCATGAAGACAGCGAGGCCTGACAGCTCCACAACCTCACACGCATTAAGAAGCCGCCTCAGACCTGAGCCAAGGCTGAACTTCCCAGAGGAGAAGAGGGAAAAGGTGCATGAAAAGGAACACCCAGCATTTCACAATTGACATTCACCTCGAATGTTTTGCTGATTCTTTCTGTCACAACTCAAAAATGGATTTGTCCAAGACCTGCCATCCCAATTTCATCACTCTCATCGAAGAGAGCTTTCTTCTTCATTCACTGACAGTTACCGAGCAGTCAGCGGCGAAACCATAAAGACCGGTGTCAAATTAATTTAGGGATACCATAAAATCAATAGGAACAGTGAAGTTATGAGGCTGTTTGACCCAATCCAGCAGCTCCGTGGCACCAAAAGGGAAATGTTCCTCACTGCTAACAACCCCACGGATGCCACAGGTTTGGGGAGGAGCGTCCGGAAAGGCCCTGGGGGTGGTGGTCCCCAGCGGCTGAACAGGAGCCAGCAGTGCCCAGGTGGCCAAGGTGGCCAACGCCATCCTGGGCTGGCCCAGCACTGGTGTGGGCAGCAGGAGCAGGGCAGGGATCATCCCCTGTGCTGGGCACTGCTGAGGCCACCCCTGCAATCCTGGGCTCAGCTTTGGGCCCCAAAAAGGCCATGGAGGGGCTGGAGCGTGGGCAGAGAAGGGCAAGGGAGCTGGGGAGGGCTCTGGAGCAGCCGAATGCTGGGGAGTGGCTGAGGGAGCTGGGGGTTCAACTGGAAACGGTTCTCAGGGGCTGGCAGGGGCTGCCCAGGGCACTGGGGGAGTCCCCATCCCTGCAGAGGTCCAAGAACCATGTGAATGTGGCACTTGGGGACATGGTTTGGTGGTGGCCAGGGCATGGCTGGACTCAGTGACCTTAGAGGTCTCTTCCAACCCCAATGACTCTGTGCATCAGCAATGACTGGGGCAGGGTTTGGGGCTGGAGGAGCTCAGATTCCCCTTCCCAGTCCCGCAGAGTCCAAGAGCTTGGAAATAAATAAGAGGATCCTGGCTTTGAGGGGATGAGAGACCCTGAGGGAGGGGTCTGGAGCAGTCGAATGATGGGGAGCAGCTGAGGGAGCTGGGGGTTCAAGTGGAGAAGAGGAGGCTGAGGGGAGACCTTATTCCCTCTGCAGCTCCTGAAAGGG
>NW_010179080.1:1573-2435 GCF_000695765.1 Mesitornis unicolor
AGGTGGTGGAGTCCCCATCCCTGGAGGGGTTCAAGAAGCACCTGGATGTGACACTTGGGGACATGGTTTAGTGGCCATGGTGGGGTTGGGTTGACGTTGGACTGGATGATCTTAGAGGTCTCTTCCAACCTCAATGACCCTGTGATTCTGGGAAATGTTCCTCCTCCTCTTCTCCTGACCACACAGCACCCAGCTCTGCACCCAACAGATCGTTCCGTGAACCCCTTCACCTCATCCCAGCCCCAGCCGTACCCTCCCCACCAACCCTCCAACATATTTTGCAGGGTTATTGGGTGAAATCAAGGAGCAACAAAGCAAGGAGGAAAGGGCGTGGATGCACACGAGTACCAGCGAGGTCTCCTTCAGGCAGTGCCGAGGGGTTGCGATGATTCAACGCTCTTGCCTAATTCTGAGATGAAGAAGGCTCTTGTTGACAGAAGAGGGTGATGATTATGCACTGATCTTCTACCTCGCCCTTCTGCCCCAGGTCACCATTCCCACAGGAGACTCGGCTGAAGCTAACGCAGAATATAAATAATAGAATAATATCAAATATAGGCGATGTCGATGTAACATTTTGGGCTATGAGTCACTGTGGCTGAGGCACGTCCACTCTTTCATGTTACCTCCAGCAAGGGACAGGGATGGACGATGTAAAAGCAGTCACGAGTCTAAATGCTTCACAAGGAAAAGCAAAGCTGATTCTAACAGCGAAACACGGATGTCGTAACTACAAAAATGAAATTTAAAAGAATAATTTTAAAAATTAATAATAATTAAGAAAAGCTTCTTCCTAAATCCAGTTAAGGAAGTCAAAAGAATCCCAGAATCTGAGGGGTTGGAAGGGACCTGGAAAGCTCCC
>NW_010179081.1:0-722 GCF_000695765.1 Mesitornis unicolor
TGTGATTCTGTATAACACCTGTAAATGTTTATCAAAGTGAATTTTGTGTTTTCAAGCTTTTTAAAAGTCTAAACTTTGTTAAAGTATAGATTAGGAAAAATAATCACAAAGAAGCAACTATGGATGGAGGGCGCACCAGGCTACACAGGAGTCCCTAGATTTTAAGTAAGGAATGTTACTTCTCTAAGCTTGTTTATACAGCAAAGGGAGAACATTTTCCCTAGAAGGTGCCTCAGAGGAAACGAAACTAGGCTGCTACTCTGAAGTATTTCATAAAGGGACCTCTACCAAATACTGAGGAAGCCTAGAGAAATTAGCCTCCTGTGTGTGATGTTAATCATTGTAAATACCCCCTGATGTCCAGCTTTATATTGTGTCTTGATATAAAAGTAGATGAAATAATTGGACTGTCATAAAAATACGACAAAGGAACTTGTGCAGATAAGGAAGGTCTCTTTTATGTAGATTTGAATTTTGAACTTTAGAAGATGCATGATTATATTAAACTAAATCAGAAAGAATCCCTGCGGTTGGGAAGACAAAGATAAAAGCAGAGTGTGGATTTATTCTGCCTCCATTTCTCTCTTTGACCATTAGTTGGAATCCTAAACTACTGAGTTATGGAAAAAAACCTAATGTTAATATTTAAACATTAATGTTTTCTTACTTGAAAAAAGTAGTCTTTTTTTCTTACGCTTGTTGACCATTTAATAATTTCATTT
>NW_010179081.1:753-2305 GCF_000695765.1 Mesitornis unicolor
AGGGAACATCTAGACCCTCATTCTAGGATACTTATGGAGACAAGAAATACACATTTAAAATTTGGTTGGATATAAAGTGTAGGATTGAATTCTTTGCAACACAGAATTTGAATCAGAAAGAAAAAGAATCTGCTAGAATGCAAGTCAAGTTAGCCAAATGTCTAATGAAATCCATTTACACAGCGCTGTAATAAAAATATAGATGTTATGTATGAGCATCCTAAGCACGTCACAACATCAGTCTAAAACATTTTATATCACCCTGAAGGTTCTTTAGACAACAGTTTGAAGCCAATTTTTTGCTTACTCTGGGTGGGTTTTTTTCCTATTTACATGTCTTGAATATGTACAAGGTTAACTTTGAAAGAAGTGATGCATTCCCTCTGTGCTTTCCATATTGGGAAAATATTTTGGATATGTATCCGTTTTATCTTTATTTGAAAGAATTTCACAAATAGATTATTTTATACTTCTCTTCATGATCAAAAGAGAAAAAGACCTGGATAAGCCATGATCAAAAGAAATTTCCAAACAATCCCATAATAATTCATTTGAGAATAAATAAATAAATAAAAGCAAGTCAGATAAGACTGAACAGACAGATGGCAAATAAAAATCATAAATAAATAACAATAAACTTATGACTGTGCATAAGACCTTTCATGCAGTACAAAGAATCTACAAAGACAAAATCAGCAGCAAATAGTGTTTTTACTCTTTCTCTGTAAAATAAAATTTTATGCTTAGAACTGAAAAGATGTTTAGCAAAGATATCTTGTTTCCACAATTTTGCATGGAGTATTGCATATCTATTCTGCTTGATATGCAGAATGATTTTTACAAAGGAAAACCATCAGAATAACCAGCATCAATGTGAAAGGAATGTCCTTGGATTCAAAAAAGAAAGGCAAAAAAAGAAATGTTGAAATGCCAGTATCCTTAGTGCAACATTTGGTATAAAAACATTGAAATGAAAATACTAATAAGTGTATAAGTTCAGCAATTGCTTCAAATTGAATACTGTTTCAAGGGCTGTGCCTTTGACTTTTGGAAGTATGACAGTGCAGCAGATTTCAAACCTCTCAAGATTTAGGGATACTATTTAAATGAGTAATTGTACTGAAGTCCATGTAATTTTCAGGATAGAAAAGTTTCTTTTCCTTATTATGCATGCTTTAAAGCAATTACAATGCTGTAAATATTCATTAATCTATCACTGGGGTAGACCAATAATTAAGTCAGTCCGCATGAGGTAACAAACTCATTGTCCAGTATTTACTTACTATTTTAAAAATCTCTAATATGCCCTAGACAATCAACATATTATGACATAGAATTCACTCAACAGCAAATAGGAGATGACTTAGTCATATAAGAGGTGAATTTTAAAGCTTTATGAGAAACATCTCTAAGGATTCTTTCTAAAATCAGTGGAGAAAAGAAAGTTCTCAAGTGAAAAAAACCGAGCAGTTTAATTAGAGTCCAACTCTGAACAATCCATGGAAGGAGCTTTCTAATTAGCTATAATAAAAGCTTAGGGAAACTAGGGAAA